>NC_091212.1:23406555-23487657 GCF_040958095.1 Procambarus clarkii
TCAGGAGGTAGTGAGGGGGGCATGTAGACACCTCAGGAGGTGGTGAGGGGGGCATGTAGACACCTCCAGGTGGTGAGGGGGGGCATATAGACACCTCAGAAGACAGTATTACAGCTGTAACACCCCACACACACGACCCAAACACTCTGCACAAACCTTAATTAAAACTTGTATTAAATCCCCCCCCTCCTCCCTCCCCCTCCCAATTCCCTTCACCCGCTTATTAAGGCCGTAACTATGAAGAGGTTCCCTCCTAACAAGCTAAACGTATGCAGGGTAATGATAGTGAACCGTCGGGGTCATTTACATGGTTGATGTGAAGGTTGAAGCTCGGCCAAGAGGAGGACTCTTCCAGGCCTCCTGGAAGCTCACTCTGGATCCACCACAACCGTTACTAATGCGACCTACTTGCACAAATCAAAAGCGCCGTCATATTGACGTTCTGCATGGACATAGCCTCGACAGTTTAGATACGTTCGTACTTTGTTTTTTGGGGTTAGACAAAACAGGAGTATTGTTTACGGAGTGGGTGGTATCCAGACATCCCAGGGTTCACCTGTGGTTTACCTGAGCTTACTCCAGCAGCTTGGCCCTAGTGATTGTCTGCGTTTGGCGAGGCTGTTTGCCCTGAGGACCCGAAGGCCCTCGTAGCCATCACAGTCAAGTTGATCTGGTAACACCTAGCGTTACCAGACCCGGGTGGTAGGAGGAGCCTGGTGTTACCACACCCAGGGGGATACGAGATCCATTACCGGGCGTTGATAACGGGGATCAACGTCCCCGCGGCCCGGTCTCTGTCCAGGCCTCCTGGCTGCTGGACTGGACTGCATACGACCATTAACATGAAGAACTCCACTCGTCCGAGTAGGATATTTATAAACGTTAAGAATAGTAAGATAACAAGGACTAAACCTCACGAAACCTCATTTATATTTCTCTCACCATGACACACTTGTTTTCCGCCCGACAGGTATCTTGGTATCCAATTCAGAATCTTCGCAGTCACTGTTTTCCATTTTATATTCTCGCCATCTGGCAATCTATAGAGTGATGTTGGGCTTGTGTAAGTGTACGTGCGTGTGTGCCTGCGTACGTGGTGCGTCAGTGCGTGCGTCAATACGTGTGGTGCGTGCGTCACAGCTTTGCTTCAATGTGGAGTGAAATGTGCTCACCCAAGAGGGGGTGAGATGTGTCCCAAAGTGTGTGACAGTGTGAGAAGGATAAGGAACCTCCGAGGAACCTCCCAAGGTGGTGGGAGGTTCCTTGGAGGCGTGGAGGTGGAGGAGAACATGAGGAGTGTGCCAGAGAGGAGAGGAGAAGAGTAGGAAGGTGTGTGTGTGTGTGTGTGTGTGTGTGTGTGTGTGTGTGTGTGGGAGTGAGGGATAGATTTGGAGAGATAACCCCCATCTCTCAATCCCTTCATCCGCTTAATCCCCAAAACTTCAGTATTTATCCATTCTCCCTTGTCTCTTCCTCCTCTCCTGTTCCTCCCCTGCTATCATCTCTCTTCTCTCCTTTTTCTCAACTTCCCTTCCCCTTTCCACCCTCCCCCTTTGCCTCTCCCTCAAGAATATCTTACTCATGTAAAATATTAGTTGGGCTACACCCAAAATACTTCAAAAGGGAACTCGCACACAAAATATCAAACAATGCAGCGTAGCCTTGACAGACAGACACAGACAGGCAGGAACACAGACAGACAGACAGACAGGCTGGCAGGCAGGAAGACAGGCAGGCAGACAGACAAACAAGAGACAGGAAGCCAGGCAGGACAAGGTATAATCTAACCTGTCAGAGAAACATGAAATAAAAATCTATTTAGGAAGTCGTCTAGAATGATAGACAGGCGCCCCGTGAGGGTGAATAGAAGTATGAGGAAGAATGGGAGGGTGAGGGGGGGGTAGATGTTTGATTTCTTCACCCCCTCCGTCTCCCCCCTCCCTCTCCCTCTCCCACTCCCTCTTCCCCCTTCCCTCTCCCGTCTTATCCCTTCCCTTTTATCTCTCATCCCTTCTACTCCCTCCTTATCCTTCCTCCTCCACCTACCCATTTCCCCTCCTCCCTTCCCCTTCCTACCTTCTCTCCCCTCCCCCCCCTCCCTCTCCCCTCCCACTGCCAATCTTCCCCTCCCAGCTCTCGTCGACCTGTCCACCTGTAATTAGCGTGAGGCGTGCGTGAGGGTGTTGTCTTGTCCTCAGCCCACCTGGGAGCTGTGTGTGTGTGTGTGTGTGTGTGTGTGTGTGTGTGTGTGTGTGTGTGTGTGTGTGTGCGCGCGCGCGCGCGTGTGTGTGTGAGTGCGTGTGGTACCTAAGATTGTTGCAAGATTTGGTTTCGCCTGTGATTGTACTCTTGACTGGATGGGTTAGTTTGTATACCTTTGAGTTTAATCATTCGTTTAATGCGTGGGGTCTGACCCCACCGCCTCTGTCATGGGGTCTGACCCCACCGCCTCTGTCATGGGGTCTGACCCCACCGCCACTGTCATGGGGTCTGATCCCACCGCCTCTGTCATGGGGTCTGACCCCACCACCTCTGTCGTGGGGTCTGACCCCACCGCCTCTGTCATGGGGTCTGACCCCACCGTCTCAGTCATGGGGTCTCACCCCACCGCCTCCTTCCCTTCTCTTACATTACACTGAAGACCTCAGTGTCTCTGAGGTTCAATGTATACTCTATACCTGTGTTGACTTCTTCTGGTCCTCTGGACATTTCCGTCTTGTAAATGTGTTAAGTATTTTGTATATCATGATCATGTCCTTTGTTGTATTCTTCTGGATTTCAATGACATATGCTTCAAATCCTCTAGTATATCACCGTATTTCAGGTCTTTCATATCTTAGATGTGAATGGTGGCAAACTTTTAAACTTTTTCAAACTTTCTGTATGTGCTTCATGAAGAGAGGATTCCAGGATGGTTCTGCATATTAAAGAAATATTTTTTAAATATTTGGTGTTCGATATTCTAAGGGAATTTATGTATAGGTTCATAAAGGCTGTTCTTACGCTTGTCAACCTTGCATACGCCACTGATGATATCAGGTTTATGTACATCTTGCGAGGAAGGTCCGGTTTAACACTCGTATTAAACTCCTTCAGGGAAGTGTCGGACCGTTCTTGTAGTTTGTCCAAGTCTCTTGCAGTCGGTCACCTGTTGGTGTCCTCATCAACTGCCAATATTGTCCGGAAGGAATCCGTCTTTCGTGGTAGGTCGTTCTCATATATCATGAAGAGAATGGGTCCAAGGACAACCCCTATGGGAACTGCTGTCACTTCCTCTGCCTCAAATAATTCCCCTTTCACCATGACTCTCGCCTCTGCCTTAGGTGCTCCCATGTACCTGAGGCACAGTACCTTAAGCAAAAGTAACAATGTGTATCTATCAATCTATCTCAAAGTCATCCCTATAGCAACAATTTTGGCGAAATTGATAACTGAATCGTAAGACTGTAAGTCATTTCATATCTTATTTTTGTGAAGTTCCCCCTCCCCCTCCCTTGTCCCCCCTCCCCCACCCCCACCCTTGTCCCCTCCCACCCTCGCCCCCTCTCCTCCCTCCCCACCCACGCCCCCTCTCCTCTCTCCCCACCCACGCCCCCTATCCCCCTCCCCACCCACGCCCCCTCTCCCCCCTCCCCATCCTTCCATGTCTCTCATTCCATTATGTCTTGTCGCAGTGACTTCGTCTGAGATTTTTTCCTCTGCGGCATATGTCAGTAGAGGCGAATCTCTCCATTGCTCAACGAAGAAATGAACCTTATCGGAGGCCAGAGTAAGTGTGGTAATCCCAGGCTCTATAATGAGCAAGGTAGACTCCCTTTATAATCTACACAAAAAAAAAACGTTAAACTGTAGTTTTCGCACACTGGTGTGTCATAGGGGGCAGTTTCGTACGAATGCTTGCGCGCGCCTCTCTGTACAAGGCAGGCAGATCCACCCAGGCTAGGATAGGGGCGATTTGGATGCGTCGTGATCATAGGGAGTACGACCTTACTGGGCGATGTCGCTTAGCGTGTAGCTGTGCGCGGTGTGGGTGAGGGAAGGTGTTACATACTTGCAGGTGTTTTATTTTGTTTTGTTTTTTGAGGGGGGGGAGGAAGGGGGAGACAATGAAATGGGTAGTGGGGGTGGGGAATGAGGCGACTGTGGGTGTGGTGGGGAAATTGTAGGGGGGGAGGGAGGGGGGGGGTACGCTGTACTCCCCTTCATATAGTCTAGGGTAGGTAGGTCTTGACACACACTGTACTCCCCTTCATATAGTCTAGGGTAGGTAGGTCTTGACACACACTGTACTCCCCTTCATATAGTCTAGGGTAGGTAGGTCTTGACACACACTGTACTCCCCTTCATATAGTCTAGGGTAGGTAGGTCTTGACACACACTGTACTCCCCTTCATATAGTCTAGGGTAGCTCTAGATGTACTTAAATGTGTTAATAATAAAAAAACTTATTTTAAACTTACACTTTTATAACTAAAACCGGTTACGTTATCTGTAGGTTTATTTCCCCTAGAACACGACATGAACACTAAAAATGCAAATCGTTCTCTCACCTGATATACGTAGCATCATATTTTTTTTTAACAGAATCCGTCACAAATACGACGTATTAGTAAACATTAAAGCACCGTAATATTGACCTGTTTTAATACATGGGCCTCGATAGCTTAGTTGAGTTGCTTGGTTTGCATGTTGCAGGTTAGGCAATACAGTTGCATTTTATACGGAGTGGCAAACCCAGGTAACCACTGTCCCTTGTTATATTATATCAAATATAATATAATATAATTAAATATAATATAATTAAATATAAATATTAAAATTCTAATTCATTTGATAAATGAGTTCAAGTAATACAGATGTTTATATATATATATATATATATATATATATATATATATATATATATATATATATATATATATATATATATAAATTATTTGTTAAACATATATTAAGAATCAATTATTCTTTTAGAAATTATTTCTGAAATAATCTTGCAGGAAGGGGAGGTAATTATAAGGAGAAATGACTAAGCCGTTAAGACTATATAGCACTGGGAAGGTTAGGTTAGGTTAAGGCTTTATGATAGGACGGAGGATAGGAATAGTGCCCAACCACTTGGACATTGGGAACGCCGACCTGCTAGAAGCGAGAGCATCGCTCTACCGTCCAGTCCAGCCAGGACGGTGAGCGATTTGCACTTCTTAATTGAATCTTAATTATAATTGATATAAAGCAATTAATCGAGATTAAAGCAAGTTTAATAATTAATGAATTATAGTAATTAACAACTGAAGCTGTGACCATTATGCAAATGAATGTCAAATGTCTTTACATAATGTAAGGAGATTGACTTCTTAGTCTGTTTTAGCCATTTGTGTGACTTGTGTGGTCGTGTGTGTGGTGGAGGTGGTGGTTTGTGTGGTCGTGTGTGTTGGTGGCTTGTGTGGTCGTGTGTGTTGGTGGCTTGTGTGGTCGTGTGTGTTGGTGGCTTGTGTGGTCGTGTGTGTTGGTGGCTTGTGTGGTCGTGTGTGTTGGTGGCTTGTGTGGTCGTGTGTGTTGGTGGCTTGTGTGGTCGTGTGTGTTGGTGGCTTGTGTGGTCGTGTGTGTTGGTGGCTTGTGTGGTCGTGTGTGTTGGTGGCTTGTGTGGTCGTGTGTGTTGGTGGCTTGTGTGGTCGTGTGTGTTGGTGGCTTGTGTGGTCGTGTGTGGTGGAGGTGGTGGTTTGTGTGGTGGTGTTGGTGGCTTGTGTGGTGGAGGTGGTGGCTTGTGTGGTCGTGTGTGTTGGTGGTGGTGGCTTGTGTGGTCGTGTGTGTTGGTGGTGGTGGCTTGTGTGGTCGTGTGTGTTGGTGGTGGTGGCTTGTGTGGTGGAGGTGGTGGCTTGTGTGGTCGTGTGTGTTGGTGGTGGTGGCTTGTGTGGTGGAGGTGGTGGCTTGTGTGGTCGTGTGTGGTGGAGGTGGTGGTTTGTGTGGTCGTGTGTGTTGGTGGTGGTGGCTTGTGTGGTCGTGTGTGGTGGAGGTGGTGGCTTGTGTGGTCGTGTGTGGTGGAGGTGGTGGCTTGTGTGGTCGTGTGTGTTGGTGGTGGTGGCTTGTGTGGTCGTGTGTGTTGGTGGTGGTGGCTTGTGTGGTGGAGGTGGTGGCTTGTGTGGTCGTGTGTGGTGGAGGTGGTGGCTTGTGTGGTGGAGGTGGTGGCTTGTGTGGTCGTGTGTGGTGGAGGTGGTGGCTTGTGTGGTCGTGTGTGTTGGTGGTGGTGGCTTGTGTGGTGGAGGTGGTGGCTTGTGTGATCGTGTGTGGTGGAGGTGGTGGCTTGTGTGGTGGAGGTGGTGGCTTGTGTGGTCGTGTGTGGTGGAGGTGGTGGCTTGTGTGGTCGTGTGTGTTGGTGGTGGTGGCTTGTGTGGTGGAGGTGGTGGCTTGTGTGGTCGTGTGTGGTGGAGGTGGTGGCTTGTGTGGTGGAGGTGGTGGCTTGTGTGGTCGTGTGTGGTGGAGGTGGTGGCTTGTGTGGTCGTGTGTGTTGGTGGTGGTGGCTTGTGTGGTGGAGGTGGAGGCTTGTGTGGTCGTGTGTGGTGGAGGTGGTGGCTTGTGTGGTCGTGTGTGTTGGTGGTGGTGGCTTGTGTGGTGGAGGTGGTGGCTTGTGTGGTCGTGTGTAGTGGAGGTGGTGGTTTGTGTGGTGGTGGTGGTGGCTTGTGTGGTCGTGTGTGGTGAAGGTGGTGGCTTGTGTGGTGGAGGTGGTGGCTTGTGTGGTCGTGTGTGGTGGAGGTGGTGGCTTGTGTGGTGGAGGTGGTGGCTTGTGTGGTGGAGGTGGTGGCTTGTGTGGTCGTGTGTGGTGAAGGTGGTGGCTTGTGTGGTGGAGGTGGTGGCTTGTGTGGTCGTGTGTGGTGGTGGTGGCGGCTTGTGTGGTCGTGTGTGGTGGTGGTGGTGGCTTGTGTGGTCGTGTGTGCTGGAGGTGGTGGCTTGTGTGGTCGTGTGTGGTGGAGGTGGCTTGTGTGGTCGTGTGTGGTGGAGGTGGTGGCTTGTGTGGTCGTGTGTGGTGGAGGTGGCGGCTTGTGTGGTCGTGTGTGGTGGAGGTGGCGGCTTGTGTGGTCGTGTGTGGTGGTGGTGGCGGCTTGTGTGGTCGTGTGTGGTGGTGGTGGTGGCTTGTGTGGTCGTGTGTGGTGGTGGTGGTGGCTTGTGTGGTCGTGTGTGGTGGTGGTGGTGGCTTGTGTGGTCGTGTGTGGTGGTGGCTTGTGAGCTAATTAGAAAGCAAGAGCGACAAAAGAGAACTAATTAAAGATAAGAATATAATTATTGATCGTCGGGGAACACTGGCTGGGACAAGAGTAGCACAAAAGGTCCACGGCAGCCAATATCGAGCTGTCCCAACACACCTGATATAATACACACATTCAGCGCCTAAGGTAATATTGAGCCTAATGAGAGTCTGAATAAATGGTAATTATACACACGTTCGTTCTCTCCCTCCCTACACCCCCCTTCCCCCCCTCTCTCTCTCCCCTCTCCCTCTTTCCTCTCACTCACTCACTCACTCACTCACTCACTCACTCACTCACTCACTCACTCACTCACTCACTCACTCACTCACTCACTCACTCACTCAGACACAAGGGGACACAGGTGGAAGCTGAGTACCAAAATGAGCCACAGAGACATTAGAAAGAACTTTTTTTTAGTGTCAGAGTAGTTAGTAGATGGAATGCATTAGGAGGTGATGTGGTGGAGGCTGACTCCATACACAGTTTTAAGTGTAGATATGATAGAGCCAAATAGGCTCAGGAACTTGTAGACCAGTTGATTGATAGTTGAGAGGCGGGACCAAAGAGCCGAAGCTCAACCCCCGCAAGCCTAACTAAGTGAGTACACACACACACACACACACACACACACACACACACACACACACACACACACACACACACACACACACATGGAGAAGACGTTGAAGCAAATTCGATTCCAATTTGTAAATGTAAACATGATACAAGCGCGAGAAATGAATCACTGCATTAATCTACGAACGTTCGGAAGGCGGGGGCCAGGAGCCTAGCTCGACCCTGCATGCACATGTAAGTGAGTATATGTAGGTGAGTACAATCCTCCCCCCCCCCCCCCCCCCGAGCCTGCAGACCGGAAGTCATATACTTAACAGTTATGTTGTGTGAGTTTTGAGTTAACAAAAATATAACAGCTTGGAATAGTATTCACTTAGAGTATCTTGAGGTTATCTTGAGATGATTTCGTGGCTTAGCGTCTCCGCGGCCCGGTCCTCGACCAGGCCTCCTTTTTGTTACACACCCCAAAGGAAGCAGCCCGTAGCAGCTGTCTAACTCCCAGGTACCTATTTACTGCTAGGTAACAGGGGGCATCAGGGGTGAAAGAAACTTTTTGCCCATTTGTCTCCGCCTCCATCGGGGATCGAACCCGGAACCTCAGGACTACGAATCCGAAGCGCTGTCCACCCAGCTGTCAGGCGCCGTAGAGTCACCTGGTGTGACCTCAGGTTGAATGATGTCTGATAGCTTACCTCAATTTTAATATGCCCAGTTTCGGTGATGGGAACAGATGTTGAGTGATGGGTGTGTGTTTTGTGAGTAATAATGGGTGTGTGAGATTTGTGAGTCTTGAGTGAAAAGGGGACAGATGTGCAGGTAGCGAAGGAGAGCAGGAATATGAAATACATTTAAATACTGATTACAGACAAGTCACCTGAGTTAGGATAATATTGAACGTGCGAGACAGACAGACAGACAGACAGACATATGCAGACGGGTGCAAAGAAACAAGGAATAATATAACAACGTTCTTCACACAATGATAACCCCACAACTGCGTGGTCTGAATAACGTCTCCTGTTACCGTTACCTAAATGAAGTCACTGTCACCGTTACTTCCTCTTGTCATAGTCACGTTATGTCGCTCTCATTAGCCGAACCGTGACTGCATGACACACACACATATATATATATATATATATATATATATATATATATATATATATATATATATATATATATATATATACCTGAAAATGTTGACAGAACATAAATGTAAGGCAAGGGCAGGTTAGGTTATAGCATGTGAGAATGAGGCGTATTTTGATGTCACGAGACATGCCTTGAAAGCACGTGGTGTATGTATTTAATATCCTTTGACGGCGCCATATTTGATATCCATTGACAGCGTCATATTTGATATCCCTTGACAGCACCATATTCGATATCCCTTGACAACACCATATATGATACCCCATAACAGCACCATACTCGATACCCCATAACAGCACCATACTCGATACCCCATAACAGCACCATACTCGATACCCCATGACAGCACCATACTCGATACCCCATAACAGCACCATACTCGATACCCCATAACAGCACCATACTCGATACCCCATAACAGCACCATACTTGATACCCCATAACAGCACCATACTCGATACCCCATAACAGCACCATACTTGATACCCCATAACAGCACCATACTTGATACCCCATAACAGCACCATACTCGATACCCCATGACAGCACCATACTTGATACCCCATAACAGCACCATACTCGATACCCCCATGACAGCACCATACTCGATACCCCATAACAGCACCATACTCGATACCCCATAACAGCACCATACTCGATACCCCATAACAGCACCATACTTGATACCCCATAACAGCACCATACTCGATACCCCATAACAGCACCATACTCGATACCCCATAACAGCACCATACTCGATACCCCATAACAGCACCATACTCGATACCCCATAACAGCACCATACTTGATACCCCATAACAGCACCATACTTGATACCCCATAACAGCACCATACTTGATACCCCATAACAGCACCATACTCGATACCCCATAACAGCACCATACTTGATACCCCATAACAGCACCATACTTGATACCCCATAACAGCACCATACTCGATACCCCATGACAGCACCATACTCGATACCCCATAACAGCACCATATCTGATACCCCATAACAGCACCATACTCGATACCCCATAACAGCACCATACTCGATACCCCATAACAGCACCATACTCGATACCCCATAACAGCACCATACTCGATACCCCATAACAGCACCATACTCGATACCCCATAACAGCACCATACTTGATACCCCATAACAGCACCATACTCGATACCCCATAACAGCACCATACTCGATACCCCATAACAGCACCATACTCGATACCCCATAACAGCACCATACTTGATACCCCATAACAGCACCATACTCGATACCCCATAACAGCACCATACTCGATACCCCATAACAGCACCATACTTGATACCCCATAACAGCACCATACTCGATACCCCATAACAGCACCATACTCGATATCCCATGACAGCACCATACTTGATACACCATGACAGCTCCATACTCGATACCCCATAACAGCACCATACTTGATACCCCATAACAGCACCATACTCGATACCCCATGACAGCACCATATCTGATATCCCCTGACAACACTGTACTCGCCACAACAACACCTCAAGCATTAAACTCCACATATCTCAACGACAATTCGTACGGTTGACATCTGTAACGACAAAACTGGCAACTCCGTCACATTATAAACATCCGACTCCATTCTCTAGAACACAGGCGCGCGGGAACTCTCTTTTTTTTTTGGTAGGAATGCTCTCAGCCGTTCCTTTAAGCTGTTGTGACGTCACACCAGCGAATCCGGTTCATAAAAGCTGGAGCAAAGAGGGAGTCGGTGAAGGCAAGGTATACCAACCCATCACTGTGTTTATGGTAATGACGTCACTAAACGCCCTCGTTGCTGGCAACGTTCCCCGCACGCGGCGGCAAGGGGGAAGGGGAGAAAAAGTGGAGAGAAGTAGAGGATTAGGGGAAGGGGAGAATTAGAAGCAAAAATTAAGAATGAGGGGGAGGAAGAGATGAAGGATGAATAAGAGGACAGAGAAGGGAGCCGGAGAGTAAAGGAAATGAGCAGAAAATAACGAAAAGGAGAAAGGACAAGGGGATAGAAGATAGATAAGAAATATGAAAATGAGAAGGACAGGATGGGGGAAGTAAATCCGAGGCTGACCACAAATCCCAGAGTTTATATATAACAATCTCCAAGGCCGCAAGCTTAAACGAACTGGCCACACGTAGCCACAGACGACCACAGCCCTCCCTCCCGCCATTCCCAGCAGGGTTGCTGCTCCCCATAACCGCCAATAACCTCTACTCCCATCACGGTCAACATTGTCAAGTCCCATCACAGCTTGACCGCAGTACAATTATTATAATAATCGTCGCTGCGGTTGTCAGAGGGACTGACATTCCGGGCAAAAAGGGCATGTTTATTACCAACCCCGTACACATGCACATGCCTTTTGTGTCCGCATTATTTCTTTCTTTCGTCTATCACTGAACATGTCCTGGTATAAGTTGTAAGTTTGGACGGTTGGTGATGACCACAGTGATGACTGGTGCTCCGTGATTCATGGGTGACGGGTATTTTTCCTCTGGTCGTCTTTCTTCATTCTCAGTTCCGTGACCAGCCTCGTTATACATATCTCTCAAGTTTTATTTATATTTCTTTTAGATTGGAATTTCACGCAGGAGCTGCATGCTCGATGGTCTGTCTCGCGTATGTTGTACACAGCAATTTTTTCTGTTCAACACCTAGACTCCACCATTGTACGTCTGTGATTGAATTGGCACTCCATGGCACTCCTTTGTATTATCATATCTTCCTAGTTCTGCGTTACTCTAACAAGCCCTGTAACAGTGACATTCTCTGGCACTGGTACCCCCCCCCTTTCCCCCGGCACTCTGATCCCTCTGGCATTTCCCTTTGCCACTCTTCTTTCCCCTTACTCTCTTGCACGAGTCTGCATAGTGTGCGTGGAGCGTCCCTGCCTGTCCTAAGTGGCAATACGGTCTAATTAGAACCATGTCGTTGGTGGATCACACTATCATCAGGTTCACTGGAGCGGGACCACAGTACCATCCCCCCCCCCCTTTCCTCACCATCACCTTCTCCTTTCCTCCGTCTTCCCTCCCTTTCTTGCCCCTCTACTCTCCTCTCACCTCTACCATCTACACCACGTAGCTCCTTCCCCTCCCTCTTCTTCTCTTCCCACTTCCCTCCGCCCTAAGTCCAGGCTCCGAGATGAAGGTGTTTGAGGCGCTTCAACATTTTCCCCCCGCTCTTGTTTCCATCAGATGCAGCTGGGTTTGCCAGCTCGAGGGGTAGTTAGCTCTGGGGTTGTTAGCGCTGAGCGGTTAGCCAAGTTGAACTGTGGTTGGAGCTCGCTTGTCTCTGGAGGGGCCTGGGAGAGAGTGGTGAATGGGAAGGCAAGAAGAAGCACAAGTGGGACAACAGCTGTGGTAGCTGTTTCGTTTGGCTTTAGCAATATTCTTATTTGTGTAAGTTTAAGGTAATTCCAAATTCGTAGGATAACGGTCCCTCGCAGTTCCTACCAGGCGTCGTCGACTGCACCAGCTAGGACACCAGGTCCAGCACCAGCAAGGACGGACTGCATGAGTCCGCTTCAGGACTCATGCAGTCACCGTCCTTTCTCTCTCTTTATGAGTCTATGAGTCTCTCTCTCTCTCTCTCTCTCTCTCTCTCTCTCTCTCTCTCTCTCTCTCTCTCTCTCTCTCTCTCTCTCTCTCTCTCTCTCTCCCCTCTTCTCCCATCTCCACGGTAATATCACGAGTCCAGGAGCCCAGGGGCGCGCCTCCGCACCCAGACCAGCTAATCTTACCAGCTGGTATTTTCTCTGCCCTTATTTTTACCCCCGGCTATTGGATCCCCATGCTAATGCCGCGAGCCATAGTTCCTTATTAGTGGGAGGGCTCACGTACACGCTGATTTGTTTCGATTAGTAAGCAGCTGGTTGGCGGTGGTGTGTCTGTTAGAGGAGGGCAGGAGCGGCTCTCAGAGTTGTTCTGCCTGCATGTGCTTGCTGGGCGAGGCTGGCCACATTTTTTTGTATGGGGAGACACCATTAGCTGTTTTTCACTTCTCTGTTAATACTTTTAAGATTATAGTGAAAACTTGAAGAGTGTAGCAAAGCGGATAGCTCAGTGTCTCGGCTGCTTCTTTCAGGATACTTGGTAAGATCTTGTCTCGTTATTTATCGTTTTAAATAGTTCCTTCAGTGGTGTTTTCACCTACTAACACCTCTGTTTTGGTCAGTCTGTTATTTTCTGTACCTTACCTCAAAATGTATTGGAATTTGTGTAATACAAATGTGTTAGTCCTTCACATTCTTCCTTGTCATTCTCTCCAAATTCAATCTCCTTTTTTTTACTCTCATTCCCTGTTCATTCACCACTATTTTCTTTTTGGTGGTGTGTTGGAAGATATTTTTTGCTGTGAATGTTTCTTATCATATTCATGTTGTGGTCCTCTCTGTTTTTCCTTGTAACGTTTCAATGTTTTTAGCATTTCCGTTTCGTCTTCGTGTGCGAAGTTCTGTGTCAACAAAATTATTCGCACACTATGTGCGATTATCCGTCACTATGTGATGGAGTACGAAAAGATACGTGAATTTAGAGACAATTCTACAACCAATGTTCCAGCGATGTGTAAATATTTCATTCAAAATGATCTGCTACCAGAAATTTTAGCCAAATATCCCCAGTTTGCTAACTGTAGGTAGTAACTGAGAGATTGTAACCTATCCACCGCTGCCCACTGGATGGGGGGCGGTGTGCAGGACAAACATATCAATTGTGACACTAGCTCTCCACATATGTCAGTTGCTTAATTTAGAACCTGTACTTTTGGTCGATCTCGAACCCATTGTTGATGTGACGACTTATATTAAATTTTGTATCTAGCTCATCACGATTGTAACTTGCTTAGCTAAATGAATTGTGGGGTTCAGTCCCCGAGCCTCTGTAACCTCTGTAACCATGTTCCTCTGTAATCCTTTCCACTACCTCCCACGGAATGGGTATGGGGTGCATAATAAATGAACTAAACTAACTCTTCGTGTGTCTCCTATCAAATGTTTGGTGTGTTTTACACTTTCCTCTATGAGGCCTATGTTTTGGTGTTTAGAGTTACCCTAATAACCCTTGCGGTTACCAACGCTGACGCCACTCCCGCTGTCAACGCCGACTCTCTACTGCCACCAACGGCACTATCAACGCCGACACCAACGTCGTTGTCAACGTTGGTTCTTCCCACTCTCAACGCCAATTCCTCCCACCGCTGCCACTGTCATAGCGATTCCTCTCAATGCTGAAATTAATGCCGATGTCAATGCTGACTCCTCCCACTAATGCTACTGTCAACGTCGACTCTTCCCACTGTCAACGCTGAATCCTACTACTAATGCCAATATCAACGCCGACTCTTCCCACTGTCAACGCCGACTCCTCCCACTAACGTCACTGTCAACGCCGACTCCTCCCACTAATGCCACTGTCAACACCGACTCCTCCCACTAATGCCACTGTCAACGCTGAATCCTCCCACTAACGTCACTGTCAACACCGACTCCTCCCACTAATGCCACTGTCAACGCTGAATCCTCCCACTAACGTCACTGTCAACGCCGACTCCTCCCACTAATGCCACTGTCAACGCCGACTCATCCCACCGCTGCCACCAGTGCCGTCAGAATCACCGTGCTGTAAATTTCACAACAAGCACTCAGCAGCAGCTAGCCAGCAGAGCACTTGTAATATCAAACACTGGATTTTGTTGGGTAATTTTAGCTTATTTGATCTTTGTGTTGAGGATTGCTTTAGCTGTCCTGCCTCCAGTGCCATGTTTATTAGCTCTCTCACTCATGCACGTTTAAGTGCGCTCACTGAAGCATTAAGCACTTCCAAGTTTTTAGGAGAGAGGGAGGGGGGGTAGAGAGTTGGAGTTGAGCTTAGTGATTATCTTGATTAATGCAGCAATAACTGTTTACTTTAGTTTATTGTCAAAGATTTGCATCATCTGATTCATTATCTTTCGCCGTGACCTTTTTTTTTAATCGCATTCCCGATATTTTTGTTACAAAGTGTACTAGAGGGGGTACCCAGCGGTTGCCAGGGTCTTCGCCATTGTAACCCGAATGAATTCGGTTCACCGGTTTCGAATTATATCATAAAAATGTGCGGGTAAACGGCAGGAGTAACTCAATACCACGCGGGACACACATCTGCCTTTTCATTTCAGACTTCGTGAAAATCGCACCGTTGAGGGGAAATAAGTTGGGTTAGAGGCTGATATTTCTTACTGTGGAACTGTAACCAACTCTAACCGACCTATGACTGTCCCGTAGCCAGACCATTCACCCTGCTAAGATGCGTGAGGCTAGCCCATAGCATCAGACCTCCAACCTTGGACGGGTAAACAAGCAGACATTATTATTGATATAAATTGTTGATTTCTATTACCTCAAATCTCTCGCTGTGATTGAGGCGAGATTGCTACTCTCTTCGGGTAGTAAAATAACTCCCAGAACCCCATCCAGCTGGTATCGAGCAAGTTTAATGATATTTACTCATGATTCATGACAGTGTCATTCATGTTCAGTAAACATTTTTTTAGTGTTCTCTACATTTGTGTTTTTTCCCTTCCCATTGGCTTTCAACCCTTCGTTCACTTCTGTTGTCTCTGGTCACACTATACAACTGTGTGCTGGCGATGAGTCACAGTAACGTGGTTGAAGATATCGTGACCAAATCACACATGAAAAGATGGAGAAACGGCAACGTTTCGGTCCGTCTTGGATCATTATCACATCGAATTGATAATGGTCCAAAACGGACTGAAACGTCATTTCTCCATTTACTGATGTGTAAATTGGTCATCATATACAACTATGTTTTTTTACAGCACTTTCTTTAGACTGTAGTGTATTCCTGCTCCATGCACTTTAATAATAATGTTCACCCTTATTCTCTCTCTCTCTCTCTCTCTCTCTCTCTCTCTCTCTCTCTCTCTCTCTCTCTCTCTCTCTCTCTCTCTCTCTTTCTCTTTTTGAGGTATTGGATAATCAATAGTAAGGTACATATTTACAATGGGAAGAAGGCCTATGATGTAAACACACACAGTACACAAGTGTTCGTAACATAAAACTTCAAATGTTGTACTTGGAAGACATCCAAGTGGTACTCAGGTGTTCAAGAACACTTCAACAGTAATGGAAGTGTTTTCACACGATTGGATCTTTGCTTCAGTGTAGACGGGAGCGTCTACTCCTTGCTTCAGTGTAGACGGGAGCGTCTACTCCTTGCTTCAGTATAGACGGGAGCGTCTACTCCTTGCTTCAGTATAGACGGGAGCGTCTACTCCTTGCTTCAGTGTAGACGGGAGCGTCTACTCCTTGCTTCAGTATAGACGGGAGCGTCTACTCCTTGCTTCAGTATAGACGGGAGCGTCTACTCCTTGCTTCAGTATAGACGGGAGCGTCTACTCCTTGCTTCAGTATAGACGGGAGCGTCTACTCCTTGCTTCAGTATAGACGGGAGCGTCTACTCCTTGCTTCAGTATAGACGGGAGCGTCTACTCCTTGCTTCAGTATAGACGGGAGCGTCTACTCCTTGCTTCAGTATAGACGGGAGCGTCTACTCCTTGCTTCAGTATAGACGGGAGCGTCTACTCCTTGCTTCAGTGTAGACGGGAGCGTCTACTCCTTGCTTCAGTATAGACGGGAGCGTCTACTCCTTGCTTCAGTGTAGACGGGAGCGTCTACTCCTTGCTTCAGTATAGACGGGAGACGGCTGACAAATATGCAAGTTTTCTATTTAAAGACTAGCTGGATTTAGATTGAGGTGAGGTTCTAGGAATTCTTCTACTCACAAGTCAAGCCCGGACCTGGGCCAGGCTTGACTTGTGAGAGCTTGGTCCAACAGGCTGTTGTTTGGAGCGGCCCGCAGGCGCTCCACTACATATCCACTACAGCCCGGTTGGTCCGCATCCGGTTTATTTTCGAAAGGTTAAGTGGGTTGCATGGGTTTGTACGTTTCTGGTCAGGCTTAAAAACGGGATTTTTTTTACATTGACAAAGCCAGAAAACGAGCTGATGTGTATGGAGTAATTTGTGTGCATGTTTGGTGATGTGTGTACATTTAGTGGTGTGTTTACTAGTTGTGTTTTTGCGGGGGTTGAGCTTTGCTCTTTCGGCCCGCCTCTCAACTGTCAATCAACTGTTTACTAACTACTTTTTTTTTTTTTTTTTTTTTTTTTTTTTTTTTTTTTTTCCACACACCACACACACACACACACCCCAGGAAGCAGCCCGTGACAGCTGACTAACTCCCAGGTACCTATTTACTGCTAGGTAACAGGGGCACTTAGGGTGAAAGAAACTTTGCCCATTTGTTTCTGCCTCGTGCGGGAATCGAACCCGCGCCACAGAATTACGAATCCTGCGCGCTATCCACCAGGCTACGAGGCCCCCAGGTGTGTGTGTGTGTGTGTGTGTGTGTGTGTGTGTGTGTGTGTGTGTGTGTGTGTGTGTGTGTGTGTAATTACCTAAGTGTAGTTACAGGATGAGTGCTACGCTTGTGGTGTCCCGTCTTCCTAGCACTCTTTATCATATAACGCTTTGAAACTACTGACAGTCTTGGCCTCCACCACCTTCTCCCCTAACTTGTTCCAACCGTCTACCACTCTGTTTGCGAAAGTGAATTTTCTTATATTTCTTCGGCATCTGTGTTTAGCTAGTTTAAATCTATGACCTCTTGTTCTTAAAGTTCCAGGTCTCAGGAAATCTTCCCTATCGATTTTATCAATTCATGTTACTATTGTGTGTATGTGTGTGTGTGTGTTGTGTGTGTGTGTGTGTGTGTGTGTGTGTGTGTGTGTGTGTGTGTGTGTGTTTGTTTTGCAAGGATGTATCCGGAAGCGGGTTAATTAACATGAACTAATTATGAACGTCAGGTAATCAGTCAGGTGACTTAATTGTGTGTTCATTCGTCAGCCTGTCCTCCAAAAATGGGGAGGTAAATGTAACAGCACAAGTAAGTGCAATTATTTAGCAGTAAGGAATTGTACTTATGTTCACTTAGTATTAAACCGTACTGTCAAATATATTGTGAATATTTGATTTTACCTGAAAAGCTGAATAGAAAACCACGACCTCACCTAACCTTCTTAGTGTTTGAAGATAAGCATTTTATTGCTTCTTAATTACAATTACTACATAACCTATAGCTATATTGATATTACAGTTTTATAAAACTAATAAAACAAAACTAAAAATATATATCAATAAATTGTAAAGTAACTCAGAATATTTTAAATTTTTTATAAAATCTCTATTGATTAATAAAACTGAAAAAGAAATTCCTGATATTTAAAACTTGTGTATAGCGAATTGATCTTGAAAACTTCATCCTAAAATTCTGAGTGTCTTAACAGAAAACGAGGAGAATTAAATGGAGAGGGAACTGTAACAGCCCCATAAGTGCAATTATGTACTATGTATGACAAGAAATGTACTTATTGCACTTAGTATCAAACCATACTGTCAGTTCGGAGGATGGGTTGCAGCCGTACATGACCTTAACCTCGTTTTCTGTTCCTCAAATTTATGGAAGATTAAGTTCGCGCCGAGAATCGCGGCCTTTTTCCAGCATTCAATTCTCATTATCAACGCTCATCACCGTAAATTTTAAGCGTACAGCACCGCAAATTTGGCTGAAGAATTACCTGAAAAGCCTGTTTAAAAGGCAGGGAAAAGTAGGGATTTTTAAGCTTGAGAATAAATGAATATGTGAAAGCTTGATCAGAGGGGCGCGCCTCACTCCCAAGTGGTCCCGGGGGGAGATTTACATGTCTTAAATAGATTTAAATGTCGCCGATAAGAATAAAATGTCTTAGATAAGATTGAAGGCTGGTTCTCCTTATTGTCTCCATGGTCCTGAAACAGCACCCGGGTGGCAGCTTCCGGTGACGCCGACTTACTGGAGGGTTGGGTGGATCTGCCCTAACCGGACCTCTGGGCATGTATACAGGCTGTAACCGGACCTCCGGGCATGTATACAGGCTGTAACCGGACCTCCGGGCATGTATACAGGCTGTAACCGGACCTCCGGGCATGTATACAGGCTGTAACCGGACCTCCGGGCATGTATACAGGCTGTAACCGGACCTCCGGGCATGTATACAGGCTGTAACCGGACCTCCGGGCATGTATTCAGGCTGTAACCGGATCTCCGGGCATGTATACAGGCTGTAACCGGACCTCCGGGCATATATATATATAGGCCGTAACCGGACCTCCGGGCATATATACAGGCCGTAACCGAACCTCCGGGCATATATACAGGCCGTAACCGAACCTCCGGGCATATATACAGGCCGTAACCGGACCTCCGGGCATATATACAGGCCGTAACCGGACCTCCAGGCATATATACAGGCCGTAACCGGACCTCCGAGCATATATACAGGCCGTAACCGGACCTCTGGGCATATATACAGGTCGTAACCGCACCTCCGGGCATATATACAGGCCGTAACCGGACCTCCGGGCATATATACAGGTCGTAACCGGACCTCCGGGCATATATACAGGTCGTAACCGGACCTCCGGGCATATATATATATATAGGCCGTCACCGGACCTCCGGGCATATATATATATATAGGCCGTCACCGGACCTCCGGGCATATATATGTAACGGGGGCCAGCCTTTAACCTCACTTACTGGTTCAATACTGGTCGTTATTAATATATACATAAAGCACAGTTCTATGTAACCTTCAGTACAATTCCTAGAGATCTAAATGTTTGACCATTTAGAGATCACGAACTCAGGGACACTGTAGCCTCTCTGTTATACTGCAAGACTCTAAATTCCCCGCCACCACCTGTAACCCACCATTGTTCCACGGCACTCATTTATGAACCTTCCATTGGGGTTGCAATATAGGAGACAGACCTAACCTAACCTACCATTGGGGCTGCAACATGAGACACAAACCTAACCTAACCTAACCTACCATTGGGGCTGCAACATGGGAGACAGACCTAACCTAACCTACCATTGGGGTTGCAATATGGGAGACAGACCTAACCTAACCTTCCATTGGGGTTGCAATATGGGAGACAGACTTAACCTAACCTACCATTGGGGTTGCAACATGAGAGACAAACCTAACCTAACCTACCATTGGGGTTGCAATATGGGAGACAAACCTAACCTAACGTACCATTGGGGTTGCAACATGGGAGACAAACCTAACCTAACGTACCATTGGGGTTGCAACATGGGAGACAAACCTAACCTAACGTACCATTGGGGTTGCAACATGGGAGACAAACAAGCCCTCAGGACATGTTCTTCGCCTCGTTTGGACTCGGCTCTGCTGGACATGTGTCTTCACTGCTCTCAGACCATTTCTTAATGAACCTTCACAGCCGTTTCTCCTCCTTCCTACCCCCCCCCCCCTCCCCATATCCATCTCCTCTTCCCCTCCCCTCCTCACCCCCCCCCCCCTTCCCTGGTGAGCCCCATCTTCCCTCACTCCAATGGTACCTGATCAAAGGCCGCTTCACTTCTGCTGGTATTTGATTGGATACTCGTCTTTTATTCCCCCTCGGGGATCGTTTGGTCCAAGAGCTTAATTTACGGAAAATTTTGAGTGCTGCGGAAACTCCATTTTAAAAAGTCTCTCTCTCCGAAGGTTAAATCGCACATATCTATCCATTTGGATTTTTTTTTTGAGTGGGTCCTGGTTAGTATTAGTCGTGATTTCTATTTATAGCTCTTGTAAAACTCAGGAGAGAAGATTGCGGTCTTGGGTGCAGGGAGAGTTTCTCTAAAATGTTAGAGTTCATGTGTTTTTACTCTGTATGTTGGTGGGTGGTGGTGTAGGTGGGTGGTGGTGTTGGTGGGTGGTGGTGTTGGTGGGTGGTGGTGTAGGTGGTGGGTGGTGTTGGTGGGTGGTGGTGTAGGTGGGTGGTGGTGTTGGTGGGTGGTGGTGTTGGTGGGTGTTGGTGTTGGTGGGTGGTGGTGTAGGTGGGTGGTGGTGTTGGTGGGTGGTGGTGTAGGAGGGTGTTGGTGGGTGGTGGTGTTGGTGGGTGGTGGTGTAGGAGGGTGTTGGTGGGTGGTGGTGTTGGTGGGTGGTGGTGTAGGTGGGTGGTGGTGTAGGTGGGTGGTGGTGTAGGTGGGTGGTGGTGTTGGTGGGTGGTGGTGTTGGTGGGTGTTGGTGGGTGGTGGTGTTGGTGGGTGGTGGTGTAGGAGGGTGTTGGTGGGTGGTGGTGTTGGTGGGTGGTGGTGTAGGAGGGTGTTGGTGGGTGGTGGTGTTGGTGGGTGGTGGTGTAGGTGGGTGGTGGTGTAGGTGGGTGGTGGTGTTGGTGGGTGGTGGTGTTGGTGGGTGTTGGTGGGTGGTGGTGTAGGAGGGTGTTGGTGGGTGGTGGTGTTGGTGGGTGGTGGTGTAGGTGGGTGTTGGTGTTGGTGGGTGGTGGTGTTGGTGGGTGGTGGTGTTGGTGGGTGGTGGTGTAGGTGGTGGGTGGTGTTGGTGGGTGGTGGTGTTGGTGGGTGGTGGTGTTGGTGGGTGGTGGTGTTGGTGGGTGGTGGTGTTGGTGGGTGGTGGTGTTGGTGGGTGGTGGTGTAGGTGGTGGGTGGTGTTGGTGGGTGGTGGTGTTGGTGGGTGGTGGTGTAGGTGGGTGGTGGTGTTGGTGGGTGGTGGTGTTGGTGGGTGGTGGTGTTGGTGGGTGGTGGTGTAGGTGGTGGGTGGTGTTGGTGGGTGGTGGTGTTGGTGGGTGGTGGTGTTGGTGGGTGGTGGTGTTGGTGGGTGGTGGTGTTGGTGGGTGGTGTTGGTGGGTGGTGGTGTAGGTGGGTGGTGGTGTAGGTGGGTGGTGGTGTAGGTGGTGGGTGGTGTTGGTGGGTGGTGGTGTAGGTGGGTGGTGGTGTTAGTGGGTGGTGGTGTTGGTGGGTGGTGGTGTTGGTGGGTGGTGGTGTTGGTGGGTGGTGGTGTTGGTGGGTGGTGGTGTAGGTGGTGGGTGGTGTTGGTGGGTGGTGGTGTTGGTGGGTGGTGGTGTAGGTGGGTGGTGGTGTTGGTGGGTGGTGGTGTTGGTGGGTGGTGGTGTTGGTGGGTGGTGGTGTTGGTGGGTGGTGGTGTTGGTGGGTGGTGTTGGTGTTGGTGGGTGGTGGTGTAGGTGGGTGGTGGTGTTGGTGGGTGGTGGTGTTGGTGGGTGGTGGTGTAGGTGGGTGGTGGTGTAGGTGGTGGGTGGTGTTGGTGGGTGGTGGTGTTGGTGGGTGGTGGTGTTGGTGGGTGGTGGTGTAGGTGGGTGGTGGTGGTGGTGGGTGGTGGTGTTGGTGGGTGGTGGTGTAGGTGGGTGGTGGTGTTGGTGGGTGGTGGTGTAGGTGGGTGGTTGTGTAGGTGGGTGGTGGTGTTGGTGGGTGGTGGTGTTGGTGGGTGGTGGTGTTGGTGGGTGGTGGTGTTGGTGGGTGGTGGTGTAGGTGGTGGGTGGTGTTGGTGGGTGGTGGTGTTGGTGGGTGGTGGTGTAGGTGGTGGGTGGTGTTGGTGGGTGGTGGTGTTGGTGGGTGGTGGTGTAGGTGGGTGGTGGTGTTGGTGGGTGGTGGTGTTGGTGGGTGGTGGTGTAGGTGGGTGGTGGTGTAGGTGGGTGGTGGTGTTGGTGGGTGGTGGTGTTGGTGGGTGGTGGTGTAGGTGGGTGGTTGTGTAGGTGGGTGGTGGTGTAGGTGGGTGGTGGTGTAGGTGGGTGGTGGTGTTGGTGGGTGATGGTGTTGGTGGGTGGTATTGGTGTTGGTGGGTGGTGGTGTAGGTGGGTGGTGTTGTAGGTGGGTGGTGGTGTAGGTGGGTGCTTGGGGGAGATGGTGGTGATGCTGGTGATGCTGGTGGGGTGGTGGTTGTCAGCATCCCCCTATCCCCTATACGAGTCACCTGTCCCCTCCTTCATCTCCCATACGAGTACCCCCCCCCCTTCCCCCATACTAGCCACCCCCCCCCCCCCCACCCACCTGGGCTCGTCCACTATCCTGAGCCCGGAAGCGCCGCTCAGGCCAATTTGCATTCCGTGCCACTTTAACCTGTGTGTATATATCAAAGTACCGGTGCCAGTCTCGTTAATTACCTCTGATGCCTCTAATGAAACATACTTCGATATGCGGTATATCTCCCTCCCACCCCCGTCGTTCTATCAAATATATATATTGTCCGATAATTGTGATATATATATTTTTGGCGCTAATTAAATTGTTTAGTCACATTGGATGTGCCTGCAAACATGTTTGTTGATGTAGGTATGCATATGTGTATGTGTAGTTATGTATACGTAACTGAGATACACAGTTCATATTATTTACAATATACCAGTCGTTACGTTAGTGATTCTATGAACCAGAAGCTCATTCGTGAAAGACTTCACCCAAAATAATATTGTACTCAAGTGCTTGTTCGTTTGACTCATAAATTCCAAGTGCAGGTCTCGGAAGAGCACGTGAATATATTTTATGAATTACTGAGTCAAATATCAGTATTACTGGACCCCCCGTGTTGCCTTATCCTCTTTACGACACACACCAATAGAATGATATTGGTGTATATAGGACCTAGGGTAGATATAGGACCTAGGGTAGATATAGGACCTAGGGTAGAAGGGACTAGAAGTTAATATCACGTATACCACAGTCACATCACACGTGAAGTGAAAGTGACCACGTTTCGGTCGGTCTTGGACCACCTCTAAGTCGTGACGACTTGATATGGGTCTATAGTGACGACGTTTCGATCGGTCTTGGACGCCCATTAAGTCCTCCAAGACCCCCCCCCTCCCTCCTCCCCCTATCAAGTCTATCAAGACTTGTCCAAGACCACGAGAAACGTCGTCTCTTTCACCTCACGTGTGGGACGAATTGTGTGTTTTCACCCACGTGGAATGAAGGGAAAAAATCACTATTAAAAAAAAACCTTTGATTCATCGATCAACAGTGAACAGAAAGTTGTGCACAAAAAAAAACTGACCAATCAGGACCCTTATGAGTGACCAAGTTGCACAACCACTCAAAGAGTCGTAGAGACATCAATTTAAATAACAGTCTTGGACAGTCTTGGAGCCTCAGCCGTAATAATAACGGTTGAGGCGTTATACTCATAAAATACTCATAATAACAGTACCGCCTCAGCCAACCTCTCGTTCACAAGTTCGAATCATCATCAGTCATCACGTAAATGTTCTTCTCCCCCCCCCCCCCCCTAAAGCCCTCACTAATGACTCAACTACTCCTCAAGCCGGTGATTTGCACTGTCCCGTGTCCTCTCACTAGATCTAAAGCGGCAGCGGAGGGTACACAAGGCCCGCCCCCCCCCCTTCCCCCCTCCGATAGCTGTCTCTAGCTATGGAACTACGGGCTCACCATAGCCCGTGCTACTTGAAACTTTTTGTTCCAAGTAGCGAATCTTAAACAACAACAACAACATCTGCGCTGGCGTACGCGTGCGTGCGTGCGTTCTACCGGTGGCGTAGCGTATATTAGAGCGCACGTAGAGTCGTGTATCGTGTTGCGTGCATGGCCACGCATTGGGAGGATATTTATGTTGTGAGGTGAATTACCAGAATGAATTTTGCACGTCGTGCTTCACCACTGGACGCAAACCGTTCGTGCAAGGGGGGGGGCACGACGTCGTGCATGTGTCGGTCTGGTACGTGTCGGCCGGGTACGTGTCGGCCGGGTACGTGTCGGCCGGGCACGTGTATTAGTGTTTCATGACCATTCCAAATTTTCAGTCCTGGAAAGTTTGTTAATCTTGAGGCATTCATCAACTGTCAGGTCGTCACACGTGACTCAGGTAGTCACAGGGTAGATCAGGGGGGTTATCAGGTAGATCAGGGGGGTTATCAGGTAGATCAGTTGGTTATCAGGTAGATCAGGGGGTTATCAGGTAGATCAGGGGGGTTATCAGGTAGATCAGGGGGGGTTATCTGGTAGATCAGGGGGTTATGAGGTAGATCAGAGGGTTATCTGGTAGATCAGGAGGTTATCAGGTAGATCAGGGGGTTATCAGGTAGATCAGGGGGTTATCTGGTAAATCAGGGGGTTATCAGGTAGATCAGGCGTTATCAGGTAGATCAGGGGGTTATCAGGTAGATCAGGGGGGTTATCAGGTAGATCAGGGGGTTATCAGGTAGATCAGGGGGGTTATCAGGTAGATCAGAGAGTTATCAGGTAGATCAGGGGGTTATCAGGTAGATCAGGGGGTTATCAGGTAGATCAAGGGGGTTATCAGGTAGATCAGGGGGTTATCAGGTAGATCAGGGGGTTATCAGGTAGATCAGGGGGTTATCAGGTAGATCAGGGGGTTATCAGGTAGATCAGGGGGGTTATCAGGTAGATCAGGGGGTTATCAGGTAGATAAGGGGGTTATCAGGTAGATAAGGGGGTTATCAGGTAGATCAGGGGGTTATCAGGTAGATCAGGGGGTTATCAGGTAGATCAGGGGGGTTATCTGGTAGATCAGGGGGTTATCAGGTAGATCAGGGGGTTATCAGGTAGATAAGGGGTTATCAGGTAGATCAGGGGGGTTATCAGGTAGATCAGGGGGTTATCAGGTAGATCAGGGGGGTTATCAGGTAGATCAGAGAGTTATCAGGTAGATCAGGGGGTTATCAGGTAGATCAGGGGGGTTATCAGGTAGATCAGGGGGTTATCAGGTAGATCAGGGGGTTATCAGGTAGATCAGGGGGTTATCAGGTAGATCAGGGGGTTATCAGGTAGATCAAGGGGGGTTATCAGGTAGATCAAGGGGGGTTATCAGGTAGATCAGGGGGTTATCTGGTAGATCAGGTGGTTATCAGGTAGGTCAGGGGGTTATCAGGTAGATCAGGTGGTTATCAGGTAGATCAGGGGGTTATCAAGTAGATCAGGGGGGTTATCAGGTAGATCAGGGGGGTTATCAGGTAGATCAGGGGGGGTTATCAGGTAGATCAGGGGGTTATCAGGTAGATCAGGGGGGGTTATCAGGTAGATCAGGGGGGGTTATCAGGTATATCAGGGGGTTATCAGGTGGAAACCCATCCCAGCACGGTTTGATCATGCCTACACCCTCCCATAGAGGCTAACGACCCTGGACCCGGCACCCGATACTCTGCCTAATTGGTCCCGGGTAGTTTAGTGGTAGTTTGTAATTAATGCATAACCGATAAGGCCAATAAATATCTCGCCTCCCCGCTGTTTCTCTGCTACCCGGACCTTCCTTTGTCCAAGGAAGGAGGCCAGAATTTGCTAACGAGGCAATTGGAGGATTTATGTACAATTAAGTCGTTTGCAACAAGACGACGAAGGGACGAATGATAAAGGGATTGGGACGACGCTAATAGGATTTACGTGTGTGAGTGAGGATGATATTAGAGCTGACGTAGTGGCTTTGTGAAGCCCTGAAAATTCTACGTTGTCCTCAAAGATGTTTGGTAACGAACGATAAAGTTCATAAATCAAATAAGGGAACTTTAAATCGCTTTGATGTGGTACTTTACAGGGAAAATTCATTAATGTGTACTTGTTTTGCTGCAGTGGTGTCTCGCCATCACAAGAACGCCAGTTCGAGTCACCCCACACACACACACACACACACACACACACACACACACACACACACACACACACACACACACACACGCGCGCGCGCGCGCGCGTAGCGGCTGTATCCTTTTTTGGGGCGGATTGGAACTGGCAACCCTAACATGAATAGTTTTTTAAAAGATAGAAATTGGGCCGAACATGGAGTATTTTGAAGTCAATTAGTAAGATGAAAGAAAGTACCAATTTGCTAATATATCTTGAGGTTATCTTGAGATGATTTCGGGGCTTTAGTGTCCCCGCGGCCCGGTCCTTGACCAGGCCTCCACCCCCAGGAAGCAGCCCGTGACAGCTGACTAACACCCAGGTACCTATTTTACTGCTAGGTAACAGGGGCATAGGGTGAAAGAAACTCTGCCCATTGTTTCTCGCCGGCGCCTGGGATCGAACCCAGGACCACAGGATCACAAGTCCAGCGTGCTGTCCACTCGGCCGACCGGCCCACTGGGGAAGCTTGAGATGCTAATTTCATGCATAGATTCTTTGGTTTTGGTGATAGGCCTAACGGTTATCAACTGCATCAAGGTTAATTAAGGTAGTTTTATTATTATTATTCTACCACAGATGTGGCCATACATTTACAATGCTAACCAGCATATATACATTTTCTCTGTCCTCCATGGACAGGGTTGGAGATCTGTTAAACATATAGTTCAGGGATTTATTGAACAGTCAACCACAGAAGGTGATTGTAGTGCTTTTAAAACGCTAAGCTAACCTACATACGTAAATACATAGATACACTTAGGTTAAGGCAGTGACACACAGCTTATACTAACCAGACAAATTACTCTTGGACTAAAGTAACCTCAGTGTATGTATATATATACACACACCTACGTATGTAGGTGTGTAGGACGTATATATAAATACGTATATGACAGTGTCAGACCACGGAGGAAAATTGAAACAGGAATTTCTGTAAGTACTTTCGTATATTACAGAAGGAGTATTAATATACGAAAGTACTTAAGGAAATTCCTGTTTCAGTTTTCCTCCGTGGTCTGACACTGTCACATTTTTAAATCACGTGTTTATTTGCGTGATATACACACATATATACATACATATATACACACACCTTCTGTGTATATTCCCTGGTTCACAGTTTCTGGAACCATTGCAATAGAGACGTAGTAATAGGTGGTAGAAGTACCAGAGAAGGTGTGATGGGTAGCGAGAATGTCGGGATCTCTTGTAATGGGATACCGTCGACTCGAAGGCATGGCCCAGGAGCTAAAGCACCCTCCCCCCTCCCCCGCCCTCCTCCCCCTCCCTGAAGGAGGGGAGGGGGAGGTTGAGCACAGTTGAGTACTCAGGGTTTCACCCACTCTCATGGGTTATTGTATAGCTTTGTTGGGTATGTAGCTCCCTCTTCCCCTTCTCTTTCATCTCCCCCTCCTCCCCCTCTTATCTCCCCCATCCCCTCCTCACACCCGTGAAGGGGTCGTGTTGGGTGGCCGACACGGGTTATCCTGGAACAGTACTGTGACGATGGGAGGGGAAGGTGGCGCGTTTCCCGTCCTCTCCCACCGGCTGTTTAAACTCTCCCACTTTATCCACCCATTGCTGATCCACCCACCCACTGCCCGCAGCCACCCACTGCCCACAGCCACCCACTGCCCACAGCCACCCACTGCCCAGCCATCCACTGGCCAACCACCTAGAGTCTAACCACCCAGAACCCGACCACCCACTATATTGGGTGTGGTCAAAATCCTTTTGGTCAGCGTCTGGGATGCTCTCGAATGCAGGTTCGAATCCTGGTCACGGCCCTCGTCGTGGATTTGTTCTTTTGGTCAATGTTTGTAGTTATCTCTAATAACTGAACTGGGTAATTGAGTGCATCATTAACTATGAATTGACCTGTTAAGCATGTCTACCACTTGAATCACCTACTGTTTATTTAGCTTCCGTCAAACCATCATTACAGCCTTAACAATCGAACCACATGTACAGTGGAGACTCGAACGTGCGCCCTGAAACAGTACGTCCGTTTCCGGACGTACGGTTTAAGAACGCTCGCACGCGCATACGCGTAGTTGCCTGTATATAATTAGCTGCATGATGAATGACTCATTGATATTTGGTAATTATCCCGTAGATCATCCGCCAGATTCATGATAGATATAATCTGGGTTTGGGGCATGGGGGTATTACGGGGTACTACACCGTACGACGTCCTAAGAGAATACCCAGCTTAAGAGATGCCCACATCGTTGGCTGAGAGAATGCGATACCCACGGAGCACGGAATTTCCCCGTCGGCCTGATATATATATATATATATATATATATATATATATATATATATATATATATATATATATATATATATATATATATATATATATATATCCCAACTTGCGCTCACCACCCCACAGCCTGTGTTTCCACGGCTGTATATGATATATAATAGGTGATTTACGGACTTTTTTTTTTTTAGGGTGGGGTGTGGAGGGGTAGTTGGTGGGTTTGGGAGATAAGGATCACTGGCGAGGTGAGTGCGGGGCTGATGCTGAGACGAGCAAGTAACAAATTACACTCTTGAACCTCGGGTTTCTCTCGTTAAGGCAGCGAGTCTTCTCGTTGCGCTAACTGCTGCTGCTACACTTGTCTGCCTTGCTTGCCTGCCTCTCCTGTCTGTCTGCCTGCCTGCCTGCCTGCCTGCCTGCCTGCCTTTCCTGTCTGTCTGCCTGCCTGCCTGCCTGCCTGCCTGCCTGCCTGCCTTGCCTGCCTGCCTGCCTGCCTTGCCTGCCTGCCTTGCCTGCCTGGCTGCCTGCCTTGCCTGCCTTGTCTGCCTTGGCTGCCTGCCTTTCCTGTCTGCTTGTCTGACTGAATATCCCCTGGTTATGCAAGTTGCTTGCTTGCTGCCCCCACTATTGGCTGTTTACCTGTTTCTTGCATTAGTCTAGATCTATATCCACCCCTAACTATTTCGTATCTCTATTTTTGTTCCTGCCTGCATCTCTGCAATATGTCCGAGGCGCTGGGTGGGGATAGGGTGGGACAGGATGAGGGACGAAGGGATGGAGACGACTTGATTGGGATTGATGAATGGAGGAAGGAGGGGGAGGGGGGAAGAAGGGGGATTGCTGGAGAAGGAAGAGAAGAAGTGGGATGGGTGAAGGTGGGGGAAGAAAGGGGGTGGGTGGGGGCGGTTGAGGGTGGGAGGGGGGACACCCACTGCTTGCCATATAAGTCACAACAAGCAAACCCGATGACTCTGCCGTCCGATATCGACTCTGCTGATGCACAGTGCAATACAAATACATCTGCACTGATTGATTTCTGCTCCAATCCCCCCCCCCTCCCTCCCTCCCTCCCTCTCTCTCTCGCTCTCTCTCTCTCTCTCTCTCTCTCTCTCTCTCTCTCTCTCTCTCTCTCTCTCTCTCTCTCTCTCTCTCTCTCTCTCTCTCTCTCTCTCTCTCTCTCCCCCTCTCTCTCTCTCTCTCTCTCTCTCTCTCTCTCTCTCTCTCTCTCTCTCTCTCTCTCTCTCTCTCTCTCTCTCTCTCTCTCTCTCTCTCTCCCCCTCTCTCTCTCTCTCTCTCTCTCTCTCTCTCTCTCTCTCTCTCTCTCTCTCTCTCTCTCTCTCTCTCTCTTTCACTTTCCCCTCATTCGTATCATCTACTTAAATTAACTGTACCAATCTTAATCCTTCTTTATTATTTTATCTTGTTATGCCCCCCTCTCCTCCCCTTGTTTGTCTCTTTAACTTCTCTTCGATCTTCGTGTAACGTTCTTTGGCTCTATAAATTTTGGCTTTTAATTTTCTCTTCTTTATCTCCTCTTTTATAGTATGTCTCTTGTTTCTTCCCACCCTCCTCTTGTTCTGCTGCTGCTCAGTGCTCCTGGTGGCACTAGGCGAGGGTGTGCCTGAGATTGTGTTGGCCCGTGAGTGTCTTTCTGGCCCTCTGGTCCTGGCCCGTGAGTGCCTTTCTGGCCCTCTGGTCCTGGCCCGTGAGTGCCTTTCTGGCCCTCTGGTCCTGGCCCGTGAGTGTCTTTCTGGCCCTCTGGTCCTGGCCCGTGAGTGCCTTTTTGACCCTCTGGTCCTGGCCCGTGAGTGCCTTTCTGGCCCTCTGGTCCTGGCCCGTGAGTGCCTTTCTGGCCCTCTGGTCCTGGCCCGTGAGTGCCTTTCTGGCCCTCTGGTCCTGGCCCGTGAGTGTCTTTCTGGCCCTCTGGTCCTGGCCCGTGAGTGCCTTTCTGGCCCTCTGGTCCTGGCCCGTGAGTGTCTTTCTGGCCCTCTGGTCCTGGCCCGTGAGTGCCTTTTTGACCCTCTGGTCCTGGCCCGTGAGTGCCTTTCTGGCCCTCTGGTCCTGGCCCGTGAGTGCCTTTCTGGCCCTCTGGTCCTGGCCCGTGAGTGCCTTTCTGGCCCTCTGGTCCTGGCCCGTGAGTGCCTTTCTGGCCCTCTGGTCCTGGCCCGTGAGTGCCTTTCTGGCCCTCTGGTCCTGGCCCGTGAGTGCCTTTTTGACCCTCTGGGGCCAGATTCACGAAGCAGTTACTTACGTACTTACGAATGTTTTTCTTTTTAGCACCGTCGTAGCGGCAACGTCGGTATTCAGGTAGACATTTAAGAAGGAAAATCTTCGTAAGTACACCGCCTCTATTTAAGGACGGCCTCGACCACTCGTAGCTTTACGTAAACTGGATATAACTCAATTTTTCTCTACTACACAACATGGAGGATAGATTTTCTTATAAACAAAACGTTTTAGCTGGCGAGTTTCAAGACGGACTTGAAGTTTCAAGACTTCGTGTTAACTATATATGCATTCTCTGTTTGAAACTTGTAGTAAATATGTCCTTTATGATATTAGAATTAGTTTTATAATAGCAAGATATTATACCAGTAGTTATTAAGTAAATAAACACTGGTGAACATGAAATATGACAGAAGGTGACGAACCTGGGCTGGTGGGAGCATTTCTATCACCAAATGCCCCTGTTCACCTAGTAATAAGTACAGCTAGGGGGTGTATCTTAGCTATACATACCCTTTTTAAATTTATTTTGTTTGGTTTTAATTTGAAATTAAATCTGGGTGATACATAAAAGAAAAATATGCTGCACAAATGATCTTAGATAAGGATAAGAGTAAAAACTTCAAAAACTTTTCTCATTGAATACTTACCCTATAATTATGACTATATTAACTATTATGACCTGTTAAAAAATAGAGGAGGAAGTAGGGGTCCAAGACCTCTTCCTGTTACACAATTTGACTGTGTAACAGTAATTATCAAAAGAAAGCACCGAGCTGGGAAGGCTCTGTAGCACCATTGTGTGTAACAATAAACCAATTTTATTTTTAACAGATAATGCACCTGTGAGTAAAACAAATCCTGTCAGCTGTAAAAATATTGATCCAGTTATTTAAGTAAAAAATACAATGAAACAAATATTTATGGGTTCTTTATCCTATTTTCTTCTAATGTATATCCAAAGAAGTGAAAAATTGAGACATATTGCACAATTTAATGATTCACAAGAAATGTTAATAAAAATTGTTGTCTTCTTTTTATCTTCTAGTGTGTGGTTAACATTTATGATTTAATAAGGATAATACTTGTAATAATACTAATACTAATACAAACTATAATTTAAAATCTTTATTACTGATTTCTTTTTATTAACAAACTTAGGTATACACAGTAATGTGCTGCAACCCCATTCTGTATGAAAGATTACAGTGTAGATCATAAACTAGCTACAAGCTCGTCCAACATCCCCACCTCACAGGACGGCCAGTCATACATGGAATCAGGAGAGAATAAGAAATGTAAGGCTGATCTATTAGCCTCCACTGGCAAAATCTGGGAACAGTACATGAATATCTTCCAATATTCCTGAGTGTATGAAGGTACAGAGCTCAAAATACCTCATACCATTTTGTCTGAAGTCACTGATAACAGGACAATCACAGATATAGTGTTGGAGAGTATGTCCTCTCAAGTAGGACTGAAAACAGATGTTTTTTTTTTTCACCCAGAGGGTTATAAACCCACGGAACCGCCTACCCGCTGATGCCGTAAATGTCAAAAGCCAGCTAGTAAATATCATTAGGACAATTGGCGGGACTTAACAAGCCCCCGGCTTTTTGTCCTCGTCGAGGCCACTAGATAGTTAGTGGCCCTTGGGTAAATTTAGGTAAATATATACATAAATACAATTGCTTCTCAAGTCTTGGGAGCGACAAGGAAAGCTATACACTATCTCTTAGAATTACGTAGGTAAACAAAAAATGTAACATATTTGTTTGCTACAATGTCGGTGCTGACTGTACAAGTTGAAAAAATATAGTTTTACTTCGAAATATACTAATTTTATAAGAAAATTCGACGTAAATAAGTGGCAAGTGCATCACAGATAAGCTCCAATATGCCAGCGTCGTGATTGGCTACAGCTGTTAGAAGAAAAATTTTACCTTCTCTCTGATCGGCCAAACTAAAAGCCCTAATGACATCTAGCGAGACCTAAGTGAACTACTTAAAAATCTTCGTAAGTATACTTTTCTGAATCGCCCTTTGGCGCGTTCTTAGCCGGTACTTAGGAACCTTCGTAGCACACATACGAAAAAATACATGGAGCTTCGTGAATCTAGGTCCAGGTCCTGGAGGCTGTGAGGCCCTCTGGTCCTGGAGGCCCCTCTGGTCCTGGAGGCGCTCTGGTCCTGGAGGCCCCTCTGGTCCTGGAGGCCCCTCTGGTCCTGGAGGCCCCTCTGGTCCTGGAGGCCCCTCTGGTCCTGGAGGCCCCTCTGGTCCTGGAGGCCCCTCTGGTCCTGGAGGCCCCTCTGGTCCTGGAGGCCCCTCTGGTCCTGGAGGCCCCTCTGGTCCTGGAGGCCCCTCTGGTCCTGGAGGCCCCTCTGGTCCTGGAGGCCCCTCTGGTCCTGGAGGCCCCTCTGGTCCTGGAGGCCCCTCTGGTACTGGAGGCCCTCTGGTCCTGGAGGCCCCTCTGGTCCTGGAGGCCCCTCTGGTCCTGGAGGCCCCTCTGGTCCTGGAGGCCCTCTGGTCCTGGAGGCCCCTCTGGTCCTGGAGGCCCCTCTGGTCCTGGAGGCCCTCTGGTCCTGGAGGCCCCTCTGGTCCTGGAGGCCCCTCTGGTCCTGGAGGCCCTCTGGTCCTGGAGGCCCCTCTGGTCCTGGAGGCCCTCTGGTCCTGGAGGCCCCTCTGGTCCTGGAGGCCCTCTGGTCCTGGAGGCCCCTCTGGTCCTGGAGGCCCTCCAACAAGTACAAATTTCGACGTTAAGGGAGAGTATTTCTCTCTCCTTCTTTTCGGGCTTGTCTTGTCTGTGTGAAAAGTGAAGATTTACCGCTTCTGAAGGTAATCTTTTCTAACTTTTCTACCTTAGTTTTTTATGTATAATTTTAATATTATTTTTGTAGGTTTACTCTTTTTTTTTGAGAGGCAAGTTAGATTTTCAGTTATTTAGAATTTTCACTTTTTGTACATTTCATTCATTTTAGGTTAATTAAATTAGTTTTGGCTTTAAAGATAAATTTCGTTTAATTTTTTTGTTTAACATTTCAATATTTTTTAGGTTTTAAAATTTTTACATTTAGCTTTCCTCTTCGTGATTTGTGAAACATGTCTGTAAATTGCATAGTCCTTAACTTATACTGTCCTTATCTTATACAGTCCTTAACTTATACAGTCCTTAACTTATACAGTCCTTATCTAATACAGTCCTTAACTTATACTGTCCTTATCTTATACAGTCCTTAACTTATACAGTCCTTAACTTATACTGTCCTTATCTAATACAGTCCTTAACTTATACAGTCCTTATCTTATACAGTCCTTATCTTATACAGTCCTTAACTTATACAGTCCATATCTTATACAGTCCTTAACTTATACAGTCCATATCTTATACAGTCCTTATCTTATACAGTCCTTATCTTATACAGTCCTTAACTTATACAGTCCATATCTTATACAGACCTTAACTTATACAGTCCTTAACTTATACAGTCCTTAACTTATACAATCCTTCGGGTCTTGTCCGAAAGGCTGTGCGTATTAATGGTTTTAGGCATAGTATATACACTATCTAGACACCCAAAATTCTGTTTGTAACTCATTGTGTATGTATGTACTTTACCTGAAGAAATATTATTATTATTATTATTATTATTATTATTATTATCGACAGGGCTTAAGGCCAGTACATATTATTATTAAATATCACATTTTTTTTCATAAGGCCGCCTTGACCTTTAACCCCTGGTCAACGCCCTTGTTTAATACTATGAATACAGTGTATATCAGTATGAATATAATTTATAACACTGAATATCACGTCGACGTATAATTTGTTACTGATATGACAGAATGGATTAGAAAAGTGAGTGTAGCACGACTCTTCTCTGTACTTATGGTCTTCACTTTAGAAGGAGGCTGAATACTTAACTTATACACTTGTTGGGGTCGTCAGGGTTCATCCTGGGTTCACTCACACGTTCGTGGTCGTCCGAAGTTTCGTATCCGAACGAGGGTCCGTGTGTATTTACCTAGATGTGCTTGCGGGGGTTGAGCTCTGGCTCTTTGGTCCCGCCTCTCAACTGTCAATCAACTGGTGTACAGATTCCTGAGCCTACTGGGCTCTATCATATCTACATTTGAAACTGTGTATGGAGTCAGCCTCCACCACATCACTGCCTAATGCATTCCATCTGTTAACTACTTTGACACTGACAAAAATTATTTGTATTGTCTCTGTGGCTCATTTGGGTAGTTTCCACCCAAGTTTCCACCTGTGTCCCCTTGTTCGTGTCCCACCCGTGCTAGAGTTTGTCTTTGTCCGCCCTGTGAATACCCCTGAGAATTTTGTAGGTGGTTATCATGTCTCCCCTTTCTCTTCTGTTTTCCAGGGACGTAAGATTTAGCTTCCTTTCCTTGTAGCTCATACCTCTCAGTTCCGGGACTTGTCTGGTGGCATACATCTGAATCTTTTCTAACTTTGTTTTGTGTTTAACTAGATATGGACTCGAGGCTGGAGCTGCATACTCCAGGATTGGTCTTACATAAGTAGTATACAAGGTCCTTAACGATTCCTTACACAAGTTTCTGAAGGCAGTTCTTATGTTGGCCTATCTAGAGTATGCCGCTGATGATATCTTTTTCACGTGGGCCTTTGGGGACAGGTTCGGTGTGATATCATCCCCCAGATCTTTCTTTCTATTTAACTCTTGCCGGATATCACCTCCCAGATGGTACCTTGTGTTCAGCCTCCTGCTCCCTTCGCCTAACTTCATTACTTAACACTTTCCTGAGTTGAAATTTAGTAGCCATTTTCTAGACCATTCCTCCAGTTTGTCCGGGTCGTCCTGTAGTCTCTATCTTAATCCGTCTTGGTTCTTCTCATAATTTTTGCATCATCAGCAATTGAGAGGAATGAGTCAATACCCTTTGGAAGGTCGTTTACATATATTATTGAATTGAAATACCAGGACAAAGCACCAAGCCATTACTACTATTCAGCACTGGGAAAGGATCAGGATAAGGATTTGGGATGGGACGGGGAGGGAAATGAATAGTGCCCAACCACTTGGACGGTCGGGGATTGAACGCCGACCTGCATGACTCGAAACCGTTGTTCAAGCGTCCAGCCTAAGTCTCTGCTTGCGGGAGTTGAGCTCTGCTCTTTTGGACCGCCTCTCAACTGTCAATCAATCAACTGTTACTAACTACTAACTAATTTTGTTCACACACGCACGCACGCACACACACACACAAACACACACACACACACACACACACACACACACACACACACACACACACACACACACACACACACACACACCACACACACACACACACACATGGGGGACCGGTGGCCGGCTGGACGCGTGATCCTGTGGTCCCGGGTTCGATTCCCAGCGCCGGCGAGAAACAATGGGCAGAATTTCTTTCACCCTCCTGTTATTGCCCCATTTACCTAGCAGTAAATAGGTACTTGGGAGTTAGTCAGCAGTCACTGGCTGCTTCCTGAGGGGGGGGGGGGGGTTGTATGTGTGTGTGGGGAAAAAAAAAAGTAGTTAGTAAACAGTTGATTGACAGTTGAGAGGCTGGCCGAAAGAGCAGAGCTCAACCCCCGCAAGCACAACTAGATGAATACACACACACACACACACACACACACACACACACACACACACACACACACACACACACACACACACATACATAAATGTGGACACATAAAATGGTGGGACAGGAGTCATTGCTGTAAACAACCGATGGCAAGAAAGGCGGGATCCAAGAGTCAATGCTCAATCCTGCAAGCACAAATAGGTGAGTACACACACAGGAAGCAGCCCGTAACAGCTGTCTAACTGCCAGGTACCTGTTTACTGCTAGGTGACAGGAGCATCAGGGTGAATGAAACGCTGTCCATCTCTTTCCGCCGGCGGCCGGGATCGAACCCAGACCCCTGGGATTACGAGTCCCAAGCGCTGTCTATTCAGCCACGGCCCCCTGTAAGTGTGTGTACTCACCTAGCTGTGCTTGCGGGGGTTGAGCTCTGGCTCTTTGATCCCGCCTCTCAACTATCAATCAACTAATGTACAGGTTCCTGAGCCTATTGGGCTCTATCATATCTACACTTGAAACTGTGTATGGAGTCAGCCTCCACCACATCACTTCCTAATGCATTCCATTTGTCAACCACTCTGACACTGAAAAAATTCTTTCTAACGTCTCTATGGCTCATTTGGGCACTCAATTCCACCTGTGTCCCCTAGTGCGTGTGTGTGTGCGTGGCCTGGCTACTTAGTGTCTTGTCTCCAACAACACGTGGGTGGAAGTGTAACCACTTGTCGAGAAGGAATATACGCCGCCTTCTCCTTGTCTGCACGCGCGGGGAGGGGGGGGGGGGGGAGATACATACGCCGCTCTCAAAAGATTATTTCTAACCGGGGTGTTTTTCTCCCATCTTTCGCCTGCTTTCCCCTCCTCGCCTAAGTTTCAGTGTTGTTGGGATGGAATAATCTCCATCCTTTCTTTCCTCCTTTCTCCGGCCCGGGCAAAAGCTGAAGTTCCGCGCGCGCGCTTTCTCTTAAAAGGAATTTTTGTCCAGTCTTTCTCTCCCTTGTTACCTCTCACTTCTCCATTTTCCTGTTTCGCCTGTATGGTGTGCCTCTCCCCCCCCCCTTCTCTCTCTCTCTCTCTCTCTCTCTCTCTCTCTCTCTCTCTCTCTCTCTCTCTCTCTCTCTCTCTCTCTCTCTCTCTCTCTTTCTCCCTTTCTCTCTCCCTCTCTTTCTCCCTTTCTCTCCCTTTCTCTCCCCCTTTCTCCCCCTCTCTCTCTCTCTCTCTCTCTCTCTCTCTCTCTCTCTCTCTCTCTCTCTCTCTCTCTCTCTCTCTCTCTCTCTCTCTCTCTCTCTTTCTCCCTTTCTCCCTTTCTCTCTCCCTTTCTCTCTCCCTTTCTCCCCCTTTCTCTCTCTCTCTCTCTCTCTCTCTCTCTCTCTCTCTCTCTCTCTCTCTCTCCTCGCCTGAGTGGGCGTGCACGAGCGAGGGTGCAGTGTGGGCGTGCACGAACGACGGTGCTGTGTGTGGGCGTGCACGAACGACGGTGCTGTGTGTGGGCGTGTACGAACGACGGTGCTGTGTGTGGGCGTGTACGAACGACGGTGCTGTGTGTGGGCGTGCACGAACGACGGTGCTGTGTGTGGGCGTGCACGAACGACGGTGCTGTGTGTGGGCGTGCACGAACGACGGTGCTGTGTGTGGGCGTGCACGAGCTAGGGCGCTGTGTGTGGGCGTGCACGAGCTAGGGTGCTGTGTGTGGGCGTGCACGAGCTAGGGTGCTGTGTGTGGGCGTGCACGAGCTAGGGTGCTGTGTGGGCGTGCACGAGCGAAGGTGATGGTAGAAGTTCCCGTACTTTTTGAAAAGGAATATTTCTTCCCTGAATTCCCCCTTCTCTCTTTCATTCGGTTTGCGTTTCATCTTGTCCAAAGCTTGAGTTGAGGAGGTCGGTGTGGGCGGAGTAAGGGGGAAAGGGGGCGTGAATGGAGAGTTAGGAGGGGGGAGGGGATCGTCAGAGGAGGAGGAGGGGGAAGGAGGGAATCCGCCTCGCTCCAATGGGTTTGCGACGTATCCGTAAGAAATCCGCATAAGGTTGGCGTTCGCCCGGCTCCATCCGACTTGGCCACTTTCAAGATTAAATTGGGAGCCCCCCTCCCCCCACCTCCCCTCTTCCCCCTTCCCCCATCTCCCCTCTTTCCCCTCTTCCCCCTCTCCCCCTCCTAACGTGTCGAGGATTATGAGAAAGTGGAGATTATAATATAATAAGGGGAGTCTTTTGGGTTGGGGGTGAGGGGGTAGGTCGGTGTGTGCGTGCGTGTGTGTGTGTGTGTGTGTGTGTGTGTGTGTGTGTGTGTGTGTGTGTGTGTGTGTGTGTGTGTGTGTGTGTGTGTACTCACCTATTTGTGCATGCGGGGGTTGAGCTTTGGCTCTTTGATCCCGCCTCTCAACAGTCAATCAACTGGTGTACAGGTTCCTGAGCCTACTGGGCTCTGTCATATCTACATTTAAAACTGTGTATGGAGTCGACCTCCTCCACATCACTGCCTAATGCATTCCACTTGTTAACTACTCTGACACTGAAAGTGAGTGTGTGTGTGTGTGTGTGCGTGCGTGTGTGTGTGTGTGTACTCACCTAATTGTGCTTGCTGGGGGTTGAGCTCCGGCCCTTTGATTGTGAGCGACTCTCTTTGGCTGTGTGTGTGCGCGTGTGTGTGTGTACTCAGCTGTGTGTGTGTGCACTCAGCTGTGTGTGTGTGCGTGCGTGCACTCAGCTGTGTGTGTGTGTGCGTGCGTGCTCGTGGACGTTCAATGCCTGCGTTCAATTTAAAGTAACTTCTAACACAAACGAATACTTAGGAATAATATTTATAAGTCATACGATCTGGACCAACTGACAGGCAAATACCATTGATCAGAGACTTGTAAGTGCTATAATTTAACCAATCATTACCACCCGTTGTCAGAGATTGAAGGGGGGGGGGGGAGGAGGGAATTGATCAATTGATGGGGGCGGCCACGTGGCTTTCCCTAACCATGCCTCACATGATCAACCCATTGATTAAAGGGGTCTTGTAGGAGGCACGGCATCAACGAATACGTTCATCAATGAGTTAATGAGCGGTGATTATACAAATCAGCTGTGGCGGTAGTGATGATTAATAAGCGAACTAGTTCATTCACGTTGGTTGAGTTGCACGGTGAGATGGTTGGATAGTGTGTGTGTGTGTGTGTGTGTGTGTGTGTGTGTGTGTGTGTGTGTGTGTGTGTGTGTGTGTGTGTACTCACCTAGTTGTACTCACCTAGTTGTGTTTGCGGGGGTTGAGCTCTGGCTCTTTGGTCCCGCCTCTCAACCGTCAATCAACAGGTGTACAGATTCATGAGCCTATCGGGCTCTGTCATATCTACACTTGAAACTGTTTATGGAGTCAGCCTCCACCACATCACTTCCTAATGCATTCCATTTGTCAACCATTCTGACACTAAAAAAGTTCTTTCTAATATCTCTGTGGCTCATCAGCCCATCTAGGGGAAGGAAAACCCTGATTTTAAACCTCCGCTGCCTTGCGGCCATACCCTTGTTTTGGGAAGGCTTCAGGAGTCAACCTCGAGGAAAAATCCGGAGTTGGAGCCCCTAAGGCAGTTCGTTGTTGACGTCGACCTCGTTCTGGCAGCTCCTGCGACGTTGCTGGAACCATGCGTATTGGCATTTGCCTCTCTATTGGATAATTTCAGCAACGTGGAGAGGGGGGACCTGCTGCATGGGTAACAGCTTCTCCTCCATATCTACCTACCCAGGCTTTGCGCCCTGGAGAGGACACTCCAGCTTCGCCTCACAGCGTCGAACCAACACGGGAAGCGACAGTCTACCGGTTTTAAGTCTTCTGCTCGATTGGCGAAGAGTGTGACGCCAGGGGTTGCTTCCGACGGTGGGAGGGGTCATCGCGCCCCACTGGGCAGCTACCGCCCGCCTCAAGCTGGGCAAACCCCAGCCAATAAGGTGTTGCCTCGCCACGGTCCGTTAACCTCACTGGGTGCGTGGGGTTTAGGGTGAAAACTGACAAGCGGCCCGACAACTTTGCACCAAGCAATACCAAACCAAAGAAGAAAATATCAACTGCCCTAAAGCTGGGCACATGGAACGTCAGGACACTGACACCAGGTTTCTCTGACGACCTGCAAGAAATCAATGACGCCCGAAAAACAGCAATCATCGATAGGGAGCTGAGCAAGCTGCAGATGGATATTGTTGCTCTCCAAGAGACCAGGCTCCCAGGATCAGGATCTGTGAGAGAGAGGACCTTCTCTTTCTTCTGGCAAGGAAAACCTCCAGATGAGACCAGAGAACATGGTGTGGGATTTGCCGTCAGAAATGCACTGTTGGGACACATTATGCCACCGATGGGGGAAACCGAACGAATTCTGTCTCTGCAACTGTACTCCCAAACAGGACCAGTCAATGTAATTAGTGCATATGCACCAACCCTGACTTCTCCAGCAGAGGCAAAGGAAAAATTCTACGATGACCTCAACAGAGTCATAGCGAGAATCCCTGTAAAGGAGCCACTGTTCATCCTCGGCGACTTCAACGCCAGAGTGGGTGCCGAGCACAACATTTGGCCCACTTGCCTGGGTCAATTCGGCATAGGAAGGATGAATGAGAACGGGCAACGTCTGCTAGAACTCTGCTGCCTTCATGGTCTTTGTGTCACCAACACGTTCTTCGGCACAAAGCCTCAACACCGAGTATCTTGGAGACACCCCAGATCCAAGCACTGGCACCAGCTTGACCTGATTCTTACCAGGCGTGCAAGTCTACCCAGCGTCAAGATTACGCGTAGCTACCAGAGTGCTGTCTGTGACACCGACCACTCCCTGGTATGTAGCAGGGTCAAGATGCAACCAAAGAAGATTCATCACTCGAAAAAGGCGGGCAGACCTCGCATCGACACCACCAAGACCCGCAACCAGGACAAGGTGGAAGATTTTGCACACGTGCTCGAGGAAGCTCTTCCTGGCCCAGCTGGGGTCACTGCCTGTAAAAGATGGGAGCACTTCAGAGACGCTGTGTTCAACGCTGCCATTTCCACCTTTGGCAAGAAGACCAGCAGGTCGGCAGACTGGTTCGAGGCTCACTCGGAAGAGATGACACCTGTAATCGAAGAGAAGAGAAACGCCTTGGCAGCCTACAAAGCCTGCCCAAGTCGGCGCAACTTACAGATCCTTTGGGCCGTCCGCTGCAAAGTGCAGCAGAGCGCCAGGCGATGTGCCAACAACTATTGGCTCCAGCTCTGCTCCCAGATACAGACTGCAGCGGATACAGGCAATGTAAGGGGAATGTATGACGGCATCAAGCAGGCCCTTGGCCCAATCCAGAGGAAGACCGCTCCTCTGAAATCTGCCACTGGCGAGGTGATTCAGGACCAGACACTGCAGCTGAAGCGCTGGGTCGAGCACTACTCTGAGCTATACGCCAGGGACAATGTGGTCACCGAAGATGCCCTGAGCTCCATTGAGTGTCTGCCTGTGTTAATGGAGCTCGACAGTGAACCGACCCTGGAAGAACTCGGCGATGCCCTAGACTCCCTTGCTTCTGGTAAAGCTCCTGGCAAAGATGGCATTCCTGCTGAGACCTTGAAGTGCTGCAGAGGTAGCCTGCTCATGGAGCTGCACGAAATTCTCTGCCTCTGCTGGGAAGAAGGAGAGGTGCCACAGGACATGAGGGATGCCAACATCGTCACACTGTATAAGAATAAAGGTGACAGGGGCGACTGCAACAACTACCGTGGAATCTCCCTCCTCAGTATTGTCGGAAAGCTGTTTGCTCGAGTCGCATTGAAGAGGCTCCAAGTACTTGCAGAGAGAGTTTATCCAGAATCACAATGTGGATTCAGAGCTGGCAGGTCCACCATCGACATGGTCTTTTCCCTCAGACAACTGCAGGAGAAATGCAGGGAACAGAAGCAGCCACTCTTTGTAGCCTTCATAGACCTGACGAAGGCCTTCGACCTCATCAGCAGGGATGGCCTGTTCAAGATCCTCCCCAAGATCGGATGCCCACCCAGGCTCCTCAGCATCATCAGATCTTTCCATGAGAACATGAGGGGCACCGTGGTCTTTGATGGCCTAACATCAGGCGCCTTTGACATCCGAAGTGGAGTAAAGCAGGGCTGCGTACTGGCTCCAACCCTATTCGGGATTTTCTTCGCAGTTATGCTGCGGCACGCCTTCGGATCTGTCACGGAAGGCATTTACCTCCGGACCAGGTCGGATGGGAAGCTCTTTAACCTCGCCAGGCTGAGAGCCAAGACAAAGGTTCGGCTGAGGTGTCTGCGCGACTTCCTCTTTGCCGACGATGCAGCAGTCACTGCCCACTCAGCTGAAGACCTCCAACGGCTCATAACCCGCTTCAGCGAGGCCTCTCAGGCTTTCGGACTCACCATCAGTCTGAAGAAAACACAAGTCATGGGACAAGGAGTGGACTCCCCACCTGACATCGACATCTTTGATTCCAAACTGGAAGTTGTTCACGACTTCGTGTACCTGGGCTCCACAATCTCTGACTCCCTCTCTCTTGATACGGAGCTAAACAAACGCATCGGTAAGGCATCTACTACCATGTCCAAACTGACAAAGAGAGTGTGGGCCAACAATAGGCTAACTGAGTATACTAAGATTCAGGTTTACAGATCCTGTGTCCTGAGCACTCTCCTTTATGGCAGTGAGTCTTGGACACTCCGCGCCCGTCAGGAAAGACGGCTGAGTGCCTACCACATGCGCTGCCTTAGACACATCTTGGACATCACCTGGCAGGACAAGGTGACAAACAACAACGTCTTGGGGAGAGCAAGAATCACCAGCATGTACACAATGCTGAAACAGAGACGAATGCGCTGGCTCGGGCACGTTGTGCGAATGGGCGACGGCAGGATCCCCAAGGATCTCCTGTATGGAGAGCTGAGGCAGGGAAAGCGTCCAGTAGGCAAGCCCCAGCTACGGTACAAAGACGTATGCAAAAGGGACCTGAAAGCCATGGACGTCGATCTCGCTATATGGGAGACACTGGCTGCAGACCGTTCAGCCTGGAGGCAGTCTGTTCAACGAGGTCTCTCCAAGTTCGAGGAGTCACTTGCCAAGGAATCGGAGGCAAAGAGACAGAGAAGGAAAGCCGGTAACCAGGAAGACAGACCAGAATCGGACTTCGTTTGTGCTCGGTGTGGGATGGACTGCCACTCTCGGATTGGCCTCATCAGTCACACCAGACGCTGCACCAGGATTGACAACTAGGGCGCAACTCCATAGTCTCCCGAGACTGAAGGATGCCTACTACTACTAATGTAGTGACTCCCGATAAATTTTCTTTTTATCAATTTTTCCATTTATATTTTTCCACACACACACACACACACACACACACACACACACACACACACACACACACACACACACACACACACACACACACACACACACACACGTAGCACCACCAAGACTCAATGGAACAACGTTCATTGAGCGTAGAATCAACGTTGATTCACTGAATAAATATTGAGGTTATAATACCGACTCGAACCCGCGCCCCTGCTCACCTCGGGCACACACATTACCGACTGGGACGGGAGTTCGATCCCGTTGTACAGCCTCTTAGATTCATCACTTGAGAAATTTCATGTGTTATTTCATTGTTACGTCAGAGGAGGAGTTATTTCATTGTTACGTTACGTCGTGATTTCATTGTCTTTTGCCCAGGGGGGGGGGTAGGGGGGGAGAGGGCTTTCTGTGTTATTGTAATTTCTGCAGTTCAGACTGTATATACGGGGCCAGGATTCCTCTACCGTTTACGAAATCTGTACATCTTGCCTTAATCATGGCGGCTATAGTTACACTTCCTCAAGCGGTTTATGAGCTCAGAAGCACTAGACGAGGTTGTTCACAACAACATCAACATTGGGTTGTGAAGTTTCGAAGCTTGTAAACGGTTTAGGTTTCTACATTAAAGACAATATTGACGGGTTCACTCGAAATAAAATTAAAATGTAGAGCCAAGTTTGGACTGGCTGTTCGCGGCTGGAGGCTAGACATCTAGGGCTAGTCTCTCGCAATATTTAACAGTAATTACGGTCGGGCACATGCCCAACACTTTATTAACTGGATTTAGAAAAAAATGTCTTTGTTTTTCCTTACTCTAATGTAAAACATTATCCACTGATATCCACAAACATAATATGTATTCATGGCCACATAATTTTGCGAAAACTTTCCCATTCACTTGTTTCTACGTGTCAGGCCACACAACCTCCCTCGTCGCAGCGATACATGTCCACGTGGCCTACAGACTGGACAGACATAGAGACACCGACCGACACAGAAAGATACGGAGTGAGAGAGAGAGAGAGAGAGAGAGAGAGAGAGAGAGAGAGAGAGTGAGAGAGTGAGAGAGAGAGAGAGAGAGAGAGAGAGAGAGAGAGAGAGAGAGAGAGAGTGAGAGAGAGAGAGAGAAGGAGAACGAGGGACAGTGAGAGAGAGAAATAAGAGATTGTGAATGTGTGTTACTCGTACCATTACGGTACAATGCATAGCTGTGTAGCTTTGTGACTGAAACAAAAATAAAACAAATTGAAAAAAAAATAATATTGACCAGAACATCTTATTCCAATGGTGGAATTTCTGCAAGTTTATCAGCCGCAGAGAGGCGATGCGGCGGCGGAAACCTGGCCTTAACAGCTCCTTCTGATAAGGCTCAGAATTCCATGCAGCCTATAATGATACAGTAATATGATCCCCAATTTTGGGGCTCCGGTATCACAGCCATCATTGCCGTGGGAAAGCTAGGGGGAAATTGGCCCTTGTTCCTACCGGCTCCAAGACCCACAGTTGCGTGATCTAGGGCGTGCACATTCGCCTGGTGGAAGTGTTAAAACATGTCTCGGATGAAGGGATATTAACTCTTAAAGGATTGATAATATCCCTCGGTGTTAATGGTAATAATGCCCAACGATTGGGCACTAGTTTGTTGATGGGGGCCCCGCGTATCTTTATTAGGTCGTATAGGTCTGGCCAACTTCCTTCTGGGGAAACTGGCTCTTAAGAATGTATGTCTTAAAGGTCAGGTTTTTTACCTAATTTAAATAATCAAGGGCTGTTGGCAGCCCTCACTAACCACCTCATGGGTGCACCACACAAGCAAATGCACAGGCAAATGCACAAACAAATGCACAAGCAAATGCACAAACAAATACACAAGCAAATGCACAAACAAATGCACAAGCAAATGCACAAGCAAATGCACAAGCAAATGCACAAGCAGAAACAGATACTCAAAAAAAGACACTCAAAATACTCATATTAATAATAATTTTATTGATAAGACTTTTATTAATAATAAAAGTTTTATTAAACCTTTTAATACTTTAATTAATGCTTTTATTGATAATAACTAATAACTATTATTGATAATAACTTTTATTAATGACGAAGTAGCACTAAATGGTACACTTGGTTCAGTATCAGAGATTAGTGATAGCCGAGTGGATATCCTGGATATCGTAGGTGATGGTAATGTACCCGGATATTGGGCATAAATCTGATGTATATATATATATATATATATATATATATATATATATATATATATATATATATATATATCATGTTCAACATATTGTTGTTTAATATTGAATACATCGTACGTATGCCTTTCTGGACGCAGTTTGCTGTATATGTTAATGACTTCGTTGGAGGAGTATATTTACCCATATGTTGATTTGTGCCTGCAGGATTGAGCTGTTAGCTCTTGGACCCCGACATTCTAACCGTCGGTTATTTAATGGTTTCCGACCCATTTTCCTGTACTACATATAATTTCCTTTCTCTCTCTCACTCTCTCTCTCTCTCTCTCTCTCTCTCTCTCTCTCTCTCTCTCTCTCTCTCTCTCTCTCTCTCTCTCTCTCTCTCTCTTTCTCTCTCTTTCTCTCTCTTTCTCTCTCTCACACACACACACACACACACACACACACACACACACACACACACACACACACACACACACACACACACACAGGATGCAGCACACAATAGCTGTCAATTGTATGCTAACAGCGGCATCAGGTAGAAGAAACTACCCAATTGTTTCTGTCTCGACCGGAAATCGAACCGGGTTCCTGGATTACGTGTACTCACCTAATTGTGCTTGGGGGGGTTGAGCTCTTGCCTGTCACCCTTCTTGTATATTGGGACTACGTTAGCTGTCTTCCAACTTTTTGGTAGGTCTCCTGTTTCCAGTGACCTGTTATACACCATAGAGAGTGGCACACTTAGTGCTTCTGCACCTTCCTTTAGTATCCATGGTGAGATTCTGTCAGGCCCAACAGCCTTTGTCACATCCAGCTCCAACAGACACTTTTTGACCTCATCACTGGTGAGGTCAAATTCCTCCAAGGTTGCTTAGTTTGCCTCTTCCTCATTTAGTGCAGGGGCTTCTCCTTGTTCTATTGTGAAGACCTCCTGGAATATCTTGTTGAGTTCTTCACACACCTCCTTATCATTCTCTGTGTATCTGTTCTCCCATTTTTCAATTTCATCACTTATTCCTTCACTGCTGTTTTCCTCCTGATGTGGCTGTGGAGCAGCTTTGGTTGGGTCTTGGCGTTACTCGCTATGTCATTTTCAAACTGTCTCTCTGCTTCCCTCCTCACTCTGAGGTACTCATTTCTGGCCCTCTGGTATCTCTCTCTGCTCTCCGGTGTTCTGTTATTTCTATAGTTTCTCCATGTTCTTTTATTCAGTTGCTTCGCTACCTTGCATTCCTGGTTGAACCATGGGTTTTTCTGTTGTTTTTCGTTTCTCTCCTTTTGGACGGGGATAAACCTGTCTGCAGCTTCCTGGCACTTCTCGGTGACAAAATCCATCATGTCCTGCACAGTCTTGTCTCTAATTTCTGTTTCCCATGGTATTCCCCTGAGGAAGTGCCTCATCTCGTCATATTTTCCTCTTCGGTAATTTAGTCTTTTTACCTCCGATCCCATCCTTGGATAGGTTATCCCTACCTCCACCAAGTACTCAAAAGTCAGTACACTGTGGTCACTCATTCCTAATGGGGGCTTCAACTTTGACTTCCCTAGGGGCATAACTGGCAAACTCCTCACAGTGTTCAAGGGAGAACTGGATAAGCACCTCCAAAGGATACCTGATCAACCCCGCTGTGACTCATACGTCAGGCTGCGAGCAGCCGCGTCTAATCTAACAGCCTGGTTGATCAGTCCAGCAACCAGGAGGCCTGGCCGACGACCGGGCCGCGGGGACACTAAGCCCCGGAAGCACCTCAAGGTAGCCTCAAGGTAGCCTCCCTTATTTCTGACTCATTCAGGGTGAATATCAAGTCGAGTCTAGCTGGTTCATCATTGCCTCTCACTCTTGTGGGTTCCCTGACATGCTGGCTCAGAAAGTTCCTTGTTGCCACTTCCAAGAGTCCAGATTTGCCCAGCAAGATGTGTCTGAAGGGTGTCCCTAGGCTGGTCTTCCGGACAGCTTTAGCGTAATACATTTACATTTACATTTAATGTCGTTTACAGCTATGTGTAAACGTATCTACCTATGTGTCCTCAAGGGAGAAGAGTTTCAGATCATGGGCTCTGCCTCTAATTCCCGAACTCTCTGCGTTCTGTCATATCTACAATCGAATCCACTTAGGGGAATCTTCCTCCACAACGGTACAAAGTATTACATCATCTAACATTTCCAATTATTCTAAAGCTTCCGAAATTTTGTCGTAGTAGCTGAGTAATTAATAAAGGCCCAGGATCGTCCTGCTTTGAAACCATGTTGATCCGGATGCATCGTTCTCCATAAAATTAAAGATTTGAATCATAATCACCTCTCTAAGAACCTGTATGATACGTGAAACCCCCCCTCCCACCTCAAGACACCATCAAGAACCTGTTTAAAATCCGCAGACCTATATATATATATATATATATATATATATATATATATATATATATATATATATATATATATATATATATATATTATATATATATATAGACCTGTATATAATGTGTGGCGTTGGTCCGTCAGGGTCTGTTGTTGTGGTCGTAGTTCGGGAAGGAGTCTTGTAGCGCACCTCTGATCTTCTCGGGGGAGGGGAGCCGGCCGGCCGAGCGAACAGCACGCTGCACACGTGATTCTGCGGTCCCAGGTTCGATCCCGGGCACCGGCGAGAAACGATGGGCAGAGTTTCTTTCACCCTGTGCCCCTGTTACCTAGCAGTAAATAGGTACTTGGGAGTTAGTCAGCTGTCACGGGCTGCTTCCTGGGGGGTAGAGGCCTGGTCGAGGACCGGGCCGCGGGGACACTAAAGCCCCGAAATCAACTCAAGATAACCTCAAGATAACCTTCCCTTGTTTTGGCGTGTGTGGTGTCTGTTGGTGAAGCTATATTTACAGGTATACATATTCCTGTACTTAACTCTTATTTATAGGCCTAGGTACTGTACTTAACTCATATATATAGGCCTAGGTACTGTACTTAACTCATATATTTATAGGCCTAGGTACTGTACTTAACTCATATATATATAGGCCTAGGTACTGTACTAAACTCTCATATATATATAGGCCGAGGTACTGTACGTCTTGAAGGCTTCCTTCTGTAGGGGCCTTATAGGCTACTCCTATATCCGTCAGCTTGGTATATGACACTGTTAATGCTCTCCTGTTTATGTGTACCTATTTCTCTCCCCATCTCTCGTCCCCTTCCTCCCTACATTGGTCCATTCTCTTCTTCCTCCGTCTCTTCTCTCTGTCTCCACCTCTCCCTCCCCTCCCCTCCTCTCCCTGATTGTGCAACATACCTCTTGCCTGTAGCAAGATTTTCACCCAAGTTTACCTTGGTTTGCCAAAGTTTTGCAGCAATTCCTTGCGTAGTTTACAGAGTTGGCACGCACGCGCGCGCGCCTACACGCCCGCCTCAACCAAGCTGGGGTCTTTCACTTGACAAATCCTCTTGTATAACGTTATTGAACTTTTCTTGCTCGTCAGCGAGGTGTGGTAATGGGTAGTTTGGCGTGGTTAGTGGACTGTTTACATCGCAAGCCCCCACACCAGTTGCCTTACTCTACGGGGTACCTCTTAATTGCTGGGTGAACAGATGTATCAGGCCCAACCGTTTCTGTCCTGCCCGGTGGGATTGAACCCGGGATCCTTGATTGTGAGTCGAGGACGCGTGTCACTGTACTGCTGGAAGCTGCTCAGCATGTGGCGGAAGCTGCTCAGCATGTGGCGGAAACTGCTCAGCATGTGACGGGAGCTGCTCAGCATGTGGCGGAAGCTGCTCAGCATGTGACGGGAGCTGCTCAGCATGAGGCGGAAGCTGCTCAGCATGTGACGGAAGCTGCTCAGCATGTGACGGAAGCTGCTCAGCATGTGACGGGAGCTGCTCAGCATGTGACGGGAGCTGCTCAGCATGTGGCGGAAGCTGCTCAGCATGTGACGGGAGCTGCTCAGCATGTGGCGGAAGCTGCTCAGCATGTGACGGGAGCTGCTCAGCATGTGACGGAAGCTACTCAGCATGTGACAAAGACTGCTCAGCATGTGACGGGAGCTGCTCAGCATGTGACGGAAGCTACTCAGCATGTGACGGAAGTTACTCAGCATATGACGGAAGCTGCTCAGCATGTGACGGGAGCTGCTCAGCATGTGACGGAAGCTGCTCAGCATGTGACGGGAGCTGCTCAGCATGTGACGGGAGCTGCTCAGCATGTGACGGAAGCTGCTCAGCATGTGACGGGAGCTGCTCAGCATGTGACGGGAGCTGCTCAGCATGTGACAAAGACTGCTCAGCATGTGACGGAAGCTGCTCAGCATGTGACGGGAGCTGCTCAGCATGTGACGGGAGCTGCTCAGCATGTGACGGGAGCTGCTCAGCATGTGACGGAAGCTGCTCAGCATGTGACGGAAGTTACTCAGCATATGACGGAAGCTGCTCAGCATGTGACGGAAGCTGCTCAGCATGTGACGGAAGCTGCTCAGCATGTGACGGGAGCTGCTCAGCATGTGGCGGAAGCTGCTCAGCATGTGACGGAAGCTGCTCAGCATGTGACGGGAGCTGCTCAGCATGTGACGGAAGCTACTCAGCATGTGACGGAAGTTACTCAGCATATGACGGAAGCTGCTCAGCATGTGACGGGAGCTGCTCAGCATGTGACGGAAGTTACTCAGCATGTGACGGAAGTTACTCAGCATATGACGGAAGCTGCTCAGCATGTGACGGAAGTTACTCAGCATATGACGGAAGCTGCTCAGCATGTGACGGAAGTTACTCAGCATATGACGGAAGCTACTCAGCATGTGACGGAAGTTACTCAGCATATGACGGAAGCTGCTCAGCATGTGACGGGAGCTGCTCAGCATGTGACGGGAGCTGCTCAGCATGTGACGGAAGTTACTCAGCATATGACGGAAGCTGCTCAGCATGTGACGGAAGCTGCTCAGCATGTGACGGAAGTTACTCAGCATATGACGGAAGCTGCTCAGCATGTGACGGAAGTTACTCAGCATATGACGGAAGCTGCTCAGCATGTGACGGAAGTTACTCAGCATATGACGGAAGCTGCTCAGCATGTGACGGAAGTTACTCAGCATGTGACGGAAGTTACTCAGCATATGACGGAAGCTGCTCAGCATGTGACGGAAGCTACTCAGCATGTGACGGAAGTTACTCAGCATATGACGGAAGCTGCTCAGCATGTGACGGAAGCTGCTCAGCATATGACGGAAGCTGCTCAGCATGTGATGGAAGTTACTCAGCATATGACGGAAGCTGCTCAGCATGTGACGGAAGCTGCTCAGCATGTGACGGAAGCTGCTCAGCATATGACGGAAGCTGCTCAGCATGTGACGGAAGTTACTCAGCATATGACGGAAGCTACTCAGCATGTGACGGAAGTTACTCAGCATATGACGGAAGCTGCTCAGCATGTGACGGGAGCTGCTCAGCATGTGACGGGAGCTGCTCAGCATGTGACGGGAGCTGCTCAGCATGTGACGGAAGCTGCTCAGCATGTGCCGGAAGTTACTCAGCATATGACGGAAGCTACTCAGCATGTGACGGAAGTTACTCAGCATATGACGGAAGCTGCTCAGCATGTGACGGGAGCTGCTCAGCATGTGACGGGAGCTGCTCAGCATGTGACGGAAGTTACTCAGCATATGACGGAAGCTACTCAGCATGTGACGGAAGTTACTCAGCATATGACGGAAGCTGCTCAGCATGTGACGGGAGCTGCTCAGCATGTGACGGGAGCTGCTCAGCATGTGACGGAAGTTACTCAGCATATGACGGAAGCTACTCAGCATGTGACGGAAGTTACTCAGCATATGACGGAAGCTGCTCAGCATGTGACGGGAGCTGCTCAGCATGTGACGGGAGCTGCTCAGCATGTGACGGGAGCTGCTCAGCATGTGACGGGAGCTGCTCAGCATGTGACGGGAGCTGCTCAGCATGTGACGGGAGCTGCTCAGCATGTGACGGAAGTTACTCAGCATATGACGGAAGCTGCTCAGCATGTGACGGAAGTTACTCAGCATATGACGGAAGCTGCTCAGCATGTGACGGGAGCTGCTCAGCATATGACGGAAGCTGCTCAGCATGTGACGGAAGTTACTCAGCATATGACGGAAGCTGCTCAGCATGTGACGGGAGCTGCTCAGCATGTGACGGAAGCTGCTCAGCATGTGACGGGAGCTGCTCAGCATGTGACGGGAGCTGCTCAGCATGTGACGGGAGCTGCTCAGCATGTGACGGGAGCTTCTCAGCATGTGACGGGAGCTGCTCAGCATGTGACGGAAGCTGCTCAGCATGTGACAAAGACTGCTCAGCATGTGACGGAAGCTGCTCAGCATGTGACGGGAGCTGCTCAGCATGTGACGGGAGCTGCTCAGCATGTGACGGGAGCTGCTCAGCATGTGACGGAAGCTGCTCAGCATGTGACGGAAGTTACTCAGCATATGACGGAAGCTGCTCAGCATGTGACGGAAGCTGCTCAGCATGTGACGGAAGCTGCTCAGCATGTGACGGGAGCTGCTCAGCATGTGGCGGAAGCTGCTCAGCATGTGACGGAAGCTGCTCAGCATGTGACGGGAGCTGCTCAGCATGTGACGGAAGCTACTCAGCATGTGACGGAAGTTACTCAGCATATGACGGAAGCTGCTCAGCATGTGACGGGAGCTGCTCAGCATGTGACGGAAGTTACTCAGCATGTGACGGAAGTTACTCAGCATATGACGGAAGCTGCTCAGCATGTGACGGGAGCTGCTCAGCATGTGACGGAAGTTACTCAGCATGTGACGGAAGTTACTCAGCATATGACGGAAGCTGCTCAGCATGTGACGGAAGTTACTCAGCATATGACGGAAGCTGCTCAGCATGTGACGGAAGTTACTCAGCATATGACGGAAGCTGCTCAGCATGTGACGGAAGTTACTCAGCATATGACGGAAGCTGCTCAGCATGTGACGGGAGCTGCTCAGCATGTGACGGGAGCTGCTCAGCATGTGACGGAAGTTACTCAGCATATGACGGAAGCTGCTCAGCATGTGACGGAAGCTGCTCAGTATGTGACGGAAGTTACTCAGCATATGACGGAAGCTGCTCAGCATGTGACGGAAGTTACTCAGCATATGACGGAAGCTGCTCAGCATGTGACGGAAGTTACTCAGCATATGACGGAAGCTGCTCAGCATGTGACGGAAGCTACTCAGCATGTGACGGAAGTTACTCAGCATATGACGGAAGCTGCTCAGCATGTGACGGAAGCTGCTCAGCATATGACGGAAGCTGCTCAGCATGTGATGGAAGTTACTCAGCATATGACGGAAGCTGCTCAGCATGTGACGGAAGCTGCTCAGCATGTGACGGAAGCTGCTCAGCATATGACGGAAGCTGCTCAGCATGTGACGGAAGTTACTCAGCATATGACGGAAGCTACTCAGCATGTGACGGAAGTTACTCAGCATATGACGGAAGCTGCTCAGCATGTGACGGGAGCTGCTCAGCATGTGACGGGAGCTGCTCAGCATGTGACGGGAGCTGCTCAGCATGTGACGGGAGCTGCTCAGCATGTGACGGAAGCTGCTCAGCATGTGACGGAAGTTACTCAGCATATGACGGAAGCTACTCAGCATGTGACGGAAGTTACTCAGCATATGACGGAAGCTGCTCAGCATGTGACGGGAGCTGCTCAGCATGTGACGGGAGCTGCTCAGCATGTGACGGGAGCTGCTCAGCATGTGACGGGAGCTGCTCAGCATGTGACGGGAGCTGCTCAGCATGTGACGGAAGCTGCTCAGCATGTGACGGAAGTTACTCAGCATATGACGGAAGCTACTCAGCATGTGACGGAAGTTACTCAGCATATGACGGAAGCTGCTCAGCATGTGACGGGAGCTGCTCAGCATGTGACGGGAGCTGCTCAGCATGTGACGGGAGCTGCTCAGCATGTGACGGGAGCTGCTCAGCATGTGACGGGAGCTGCTCAGCATGTGACGGAAGTTACTCAGCATATGACGGAAGCTGCTCAGCATGTGACGGAAGTTACTCAGCATATGACGGAAGCTGCTCAGCATGTGACGGGAGCTGCTCAGCATATGACGGAAGCTGCTCAGCATGTGACGGAAGTTACTCAGCATATGACGGAAGCTGCTCAGCATGTGACGGGAGCTGCTCAGCATGTGACGGGAGCTGCTCAGCATGTGACGGGAGCTGCTCAGCATGTGACGGGAGCTGCTCAGCATGTGACGCCCAATAATTCTGTTCATTCGAAATTCTATAAACCCTTATCAGACTTTCGTTCAGTAAATATAAGTTCGTCTTCCTGTATTTAGGCTGATTTTTTTGTATTAAAATTACCGATATAATTATGTTAATCAGCTCTAATCCCACTTTTATCCGAGGCGATTCAAGTCAACTGTAATCCTAATCTTGACTAGCGCAAAACTTGGGAATTTTCATTTAATTTTATTCGTTATTTTGGGAAATTTTGGCTCTAATTGAAACATAATTATGAGGTACGTTTTTCTTCCCCACGCCCACAGGTGGCCTTAATTAGTTGGGATATTGTAGAAGTTCCTTTGAGGACCAGGGTAGAGGAAGCCACCTGAGGAGAGGTAGGGGGGGGGGGGATTACTGAGCAGAGTCGTCAAATTCCTGTGGATCCCGTCCCATGCTGGAGGCTGTGGGAATGAACGAGCAGATGTGCTGGCTGCTGAAGGAGACCATATTGAATACTTCATACCCAAGACTCTGCTACAAATTAGAGGTATTGTGAGGCAACATCACCGTGACAAGGTAACTGAGGAGAGGAGGATAGAAGCACAAACCTGTGAATCTGTACGATGGTACAACGTGGTTGCAGCTGGCAATCCCAGTCATTATGGACGAAGAGGAGGTGGCCGCGCGAGAGAATCAGTAATAGTGAGAATCCGTCTTGGATACAAATATCCATGGAGGGTCGGGATGGAAACAACAGTTGAGCAGCGGAGTTGCAGAATCTGTGGTGAAAGTGACGGACTCCGCCTTGACCACTACCTTAGAGAATGGGGACATTTAAAGTCATTAGAAATATGTGTAGAATAATAAACCCACATTGTTTGAGTTAGGAAAACACTATTTGTCAAATATATATACTGTTCTTAAAAGATTCCCCCATTTTGCATCCGCAAGATAACTTAAGATTTTTAAGTTAATTAAGTTAATCTTCTTGTTTGAGGAGCTGTTCACTTGAGAGAGTTAAGCAAGTCCCAGCTGTGTTTGGGTACAAGTGACAGGATGAACAACCCAGCGGGTTTTCTTCCTACTGGGGAGTGTTGAACATGCTGCTATAGCGGTGTGTCCACTCTCAGGATGAGTGGAGCTGCCCAATAAACTCGCCCCTCGGGGCAAAATATAAAAAAAAAATGGTGGAAATGGGGATTAATTGGCGGAGGGGGATTAACTGGGTTGTGTGGATATTAAATGGGAGGAGAGGGATTAACTGGGGAGGGGGATTAACTGAGAGAGGGGGATTTAACTGAGTGGAAGGGAGATTAAGTGGATGGAGGGGAGATTACCTGGATAGGGGGATTAAGTGGGGGGAGGAATGGTTACCTAGAGGAAAGGAAGATTACTAGCGGAGGAGGAGGAGGAGGTTTCCTTGGAGGCAAATATTGTCTATAGAAATATCAACATTCCTCCCATGTTTACAAGTCTGTTTACATTGAGTAGAACCACAGAGTCACTCAAATGTTCACCCTTGAAGTGTAGCAGTGTTACCACCCCCCCCCCCCCTTCCGATACATCCAGGTTCCCAGGGGTGTAGCAGTGTTACCAACACCCCCACCTCCCCCCTCCCCCCCACACAACACACAGGGGATCCCAGGAGTGCAACCCAGTGTTGCCAGAACACTTACCTAGTGTATCACCAATTTACCCGACAGGAGGATTGGCGCATTAAGGCTGATGTGGAAGTGGGGGGAAGGGGGAGAGAGGGGGGGGGGGCAGGAGGGAGCTAAGCGCCACGACATCTAAGGTCTCCCTATTCTAGCTAATGTAATAGGAGTTTGTGCCGTAACAGCGGTGGTCGTTGAGAGGGTAATTAAGGAAACTCAGGTGTGGGGACTAGGCCAATGGCGGTCGTCTGTTGCCGGGCTCCTAACAGCTTCTCTGGGAGTGGCAGATTTTTTTTTTTACACACACACACACACACACACACACACACACACACACACACACACACACACACACACGAACGTGCGTGTGTGTGTGTGTGTGTGTTCTTAAGGAAAGACAGAGTTTGCTTTGAATTAATTTTGAAGATGTGGGTTTAATATAATTCTGTATTTCATTCGCATATACGCACACATGCACATGCTCACGCACATGCACGCAATCATACACCCGCATGTGCGCACGCACAAATAAAAACAAACAAAAGTTGCACTGTCGCACGGATCAGTAATAAAAAAAAACACAAAAACGATAAACACAGAAATAAAAACAAAACAAAGAAAATATGTGAATTGAGACGTAACTCCCTCAAGAGTATCTGCGTTTGTTAATTTAATTATTTGTTTTTGTTTTACTTATTTTGCTCTGTCTTGTCCCATGTTCCTTTTTCCTTGTTCCATGTTTTCCCATATTTCCTTTTTCCTTGTTCCATGTTTTCCCATATTTCCTTTTTCCTTGTTCCATGTTTTCCCATATTTCCTTTTTCCTTGTTCCATGTTTTCCCATATTTCCTTTTTCCTTGTTCCATGTTTTCCCATATTTCCTTTTTCCTTGTTCCATGTTTTCCCATATTTCCTTTTTCCTTGTTCCATGTTTTCCCATATTTCCTTTTTCCTTGTTCCATGTTTTCCCATATTTCCTTTTTCCTTGTTCCATGTTTTCCCATATTTCCTTTTTCCTTGTTCCATGTTTTCCCATATTTCCTTTTTCCTTGTTCCATGTTTTCCCATATTTCCTTTTTCTGTCCATTCTTCGTCTTCCGTTCACTTTAATAGTCTTATTCCCTTATATTTCTTTCTGTCTCTCGCACGCTATTCTCTTCCTGGGTACATCTGTCTGTCAGTCTCTCTCATACTTTCACTTCTGTCTCTGTCATTATCGGTGATCTAAATAGGCAGACGCTGGCACTACCCCCCCACCCAGGCACTCCCGGCACTGTCACAGTAAGGCACTCTACCCCCACCCTGGCACTCCCTCCCGCTAGGCACTCGTGAGGAGCAGTGAGGGACATTAATTACAATTATCATATTCCACTGGCACTGTGGGCGACCAGAATACCAAATTGGTGATAACTTTATTGTGCTCTTTGTTCAAACTTTAATTGTTATGCTGTTCTTAGTCATATTTTATTTGGTTTTATTGGCGTTTAATATTGTTTTTGTTATTTGTGGGGTGATTGTATCTGGCTACGCACACGTGCGCGCGCGCACACATTCTCTCTCTCTCTCTCTCTCTCTCTCTCTCTCTCTCTCTCTCTCTCTCTCTCTCTCTCTCTCTCTCTCTCTCTCTCTCTACAATACTCACTTTCCTCTTGAGATTCCCTCTCCTTTCACCTAACCCTCTTCACCACCTGTCAACTCCCCCCCCCTCCTCCCGCCCCCCCTCCCAAACCACCTCTACCCTGCTGTTTTCAATTCCCCCCTCACCCCCCCTCACCCCCCCCTCACCCCCCCCCTCACCCCCCCCTCACCCCCCCCCTCACCCCCCCCCCTCACCCCCCCCTCCACCTGCCCCACACCCCACCCCTTCCAGAGCGCGTCCCCACCTGCCACACAGACGCGTTATATGACACAATAAACCCAACACACTCCCGCAATTTCAAGTGTGTTTTTAGATCTGTTGAGCATATTATAAATTGGATGCAGCTGTGAGTATGACGATATGTGCAGGTGGACATACTAATAGCATACTCGGTGTTCTGGAGTGGCTCGTTGCGTCCAAGTTGCTGCAAACCACTGCAAGTATATTGAATTTTTACGTCGAGACTCAGTTTTATATTTATATATCGGTGCGTGTATATGTTTTTTATGTCTTGGACCAGCGGGCGTTCTTTCTGGGTATATGTGTGCTTACCTAGTTGTGCTTGCGGGGGTTGAGCTCTGGGTCTTTGGTCCCGCTTCTCAACTGTCAATCAACTGGTGTACAGGTTCCTGAGCCTACTGGGCTCTATCATATCTACACTTGAAACTGTGTATGGAGTCAGCCTCCACCACACACACACGTGTATTCACCTAGTTGTTCTTGCGCGGGTGAGTTCTGCTCTTTCGGCCCACCTCTCGACTGTCAATCATCTGTTTCTACTACTACTACTTTTTTTTTCACACCACACACACACACCGCAGGAAGCAGCCCGTGACAGCTGACTAACTCCCAGGTACCTATTTACCTATTGCTAGGTAACAGGGGTATAGGGTGACAGAAACATTTTGCCCATAGTTTCACTCCGGCGCCCAGGATCGAACCCGGACCACAGGATCACTTGTCCAGCGTGCTGTCCGCTCGGCCACCGGCTTCCCTGAAGTGTGTGTGTGTGTGTGTGTGTGTGTGTGTGTGTGTGTGTGTGTGTGTAATTGTTTGATTTTCTGGATTTGCTTTATTGTTTTTGTGTATTTGTTTAGCGGTGTTTATGTAATTGTTGATTTCAGTTGAACTTCAGCTCCGGGGCCATTTATTTCAGTCGGTTTATGTATTTTTTTTTACCCCCCCCCCCCCCCGTTAGTTCCATCCTCAAACAGAAAGTTCTGGTTTTTGGTTCGATCCTTCCGTAAATGTGTGTTCCTCTCCCTTTGGGTTTTTCATCTGTCGAAGTGTCTATGTCTATGTGTATATGTTTTTATATATCTGAGCCTCAGCTATGGCATGTGTGCGCGCGCGTGTGTGTGTGTTGTGTTGTGTGTGTGTGTGTGTGTGTGTGTGTGTGTGTGTGTGTGTGTGTGTGTGTGTGTGTGTGTGTGTGTGTGTGTGTGTGATCCGTGTTCCCTCTAGATTTTTGTGCATCGTTTGACATAATAATTTAAGAGATAGGTTGATAATTTCAGTGTATGATCAGTCATATTATAGACATATATAATATCTATAATATATTAATCTCTGTAATTAGGTATAAATATTCAGTGCATAATTTACCTGGAGGTGGGGGGGGGGGGTGGTGGTCACAATCTTTACAGCGGCCGCGAAGGGGACGGGAAGCCGGCGGCTTGCTAAAAGGTCCCCACCTTTATTACTGATAATATGTATCTATGATAACTTACCAAGTTTCCCAAACAAAGTTCTCAAGTCTGTAAGTGGTGTCGTTTTTTTGTTTTATTTGTAAACATTCGTGACAGTTTTATTTGGTATGTGTTCGCCCGATGTTTATATTCTCTCTCTCTCCCGCAGGTAAGCGAGCCGGGGTGGCCACTTGGTGGGGTTAGCTATGATCTTCAGGTGAGTTGAAGGGGTGGGGGGAGGGGGGGGAGGGGAGTGGTGTTGGTGGTTTACCACCACATCAACTACACCACATCAACTTCACCACGTCAACTACACCACACCAACTACACCACATCAACTACACCACACCAACTACACCACACCAACTACACCACACCAACTACACCACACCAACTACACCACACCAACTACACCACACCAACTACACCACACCAACTACACCACATCAACTACACCACATCAACTACACCACATCAACTACACACCAACTACACCACACCAACTACACCACACCAACTACACCACACCAACTACACCACACCAACTACACCACATCAACTACACATCAACTACACCACACCAACTACACCACATCAACTACACCACACCAACTACACCACATCAACTACACCACACCAACTACACCACACCAACTACACCACATCAACTACACATCAACTACACCACACCAACTACACCACACCAACTACACCACATCAACTACACCACACCAACTACACCACACCAACTACACCACATCAACTACACATCAACTACACCACACCAACTACACCACATCAACTACACCACACCAACTACACCACACCAACTACACACCAACTACACCACATCAACTACACACCAACTACACCACACCAACTACACCACATCAACTACACCACATCAACTACACCACATCAACTACACATCAACTACACCACATCAACTACACACCAACTACACCACATCAACTACACCACATCAACTACACACCAACTACACCACATCAACTACACCACATCAACTACACACCAACTACACCACATCAACTACACCACATCAACTACACCCCAACTACACCACATCAACTACACCACATCAACTACACACCAACTACACCACATCAACTACACACCAACTACACCACATCAACTACACATCAACTACACACCAACTACACCACACCAACTACACCACATCAACTACACACCAACTACACCACATCAACTACACCACATCAACTACACCACATCAACTACACACCAACTACACCACATCAACTACACCACATCAACTACACACCAACTACACCACATCAACTACACCACATCAACTACACATCAACTACACCACACCAACTACACCACATCAACTACACCACACCAACTACACATCAACTACACCACATCAACTACACACCAACTACACCACATCAACTACACCACATCAACTACACCACACCAACTACACCACATCAACTACACCACATCAACTACACCACATCAACTACACCACATCAACAACACCACACCAACTACACCACACCAACTACACCACATCAACTACACCACATCAACTACACACCAACTACACCACACCAACTACACCACACCAACTACACCACATCAACTACACCACACCAACTACACCACATCAACTACACCACATCAACTACACCACACCAACTACACCACACCAACTACACCACACCAACTACACCACATCAACTACACATCAACTACACCACACCAACTACACCACACCAACTACACCACATCAACTACACATCAACTACACCACACCAACTACACCACATCAACTACACCACACCAACTACACCACACCAACTACACCACACCAACTACACCACACCAACTACACCACACCAACTACACCACATCAACTACACATCAACTACACCACATCAACTACACCACATCAACTACACATCAACTACACCACACCAACTACACACCAACTACACCACATCAACTACACCACATCAACTACACCACACCAACTACACCACACCAACTACACCACATCAACTACACACCAACTACACCACATCAACTACACCACATCAACTACACCACATCAACTACACCACACCAACTACACCACACCAACTACACCACACCAACTACACCACACCAACTACACCACACCAACTACACCACACCAACTACACCACATCAACTACACCACATCAACTACACCACATCAACTACACCACATCAACTACACCACATCAACTACACCACATCAACTACACCACATCAACTACACCACACCAACTACACCACACCAACTACACCACATCAACTACACATCAACTACACCACATCAACTACACACCAACTACACCACATCAACTACACCACATCAACTACACACCAACTACACCACATCAACTACACCACACCAACTACACCACATCAACTACACCACACCAACTACACCACATCAACTACACCACACCAACTACACATCAACTACACCACATCAACTACACCACACCAACTACACCACACCAACTACACCACACCAACTACACCACACCAACTACACCACATCAACTACACACCAACTACACCACACCAACTACACCACATCAACTACACACCAACTACACCACATCAACTACACACCAACTACACCACATCAACTACACCACATCAACTACACCACACCAACTACACCACACCAACTACACCACATCAACTACACCACATCAACTACACATCAACTACACCACATCAACTACACCACACCAACTACACCACACCAACTACACCACATCAACTACACCACACCAACTACACATCAACTACACCACACCAACTACACCACATCAACTACACCACATCAACTACACATCAACTACACCACATCAACTACACCACACCAACTACACCACACCAACTACACCACATCAACTACACCACATCAATTACACACCAACTACACCACATCAACTACACACCAACTACACCACGTCAACTACACCACATCAACTACACCACACCAACTACACCACACCAACTACACCACATCAACTACACCACACCAACTACACATCAACTACACCACACCAACTACACCACACCAACTACACCACACCAACTACACCACATCAACTACACCACATCAATTACACACCAACTACACCACATCAACTACACACCAACTACACCACGTCAACTACACCACACCAACTACACCACACCAACTACACCACACCAACTACACCACACCAACTACACCACATCAACTACACCACATCAACTACACCACATCAACTACACCACACCAACTACACCACACCAACTACACCACACCAACTACACCACACCAACTACACCACACCAACTACACCACATCAACTACACCACATCAACTACACCACACCAACTACACCACACCAACTACACCACACCAACTACACCACACCAACTACACCACATCAACTACACCACATCAACTACACCACATCAACTACACCACACCAACTACACCACACCAACTACACCACATCAACTACACCACACCAACTACACCACACCAACTACACCACACCAACTACACCACACCAACTACACCACACCAACTACACCACACCAACTACACCACATCAACTACACCACACCAACTACACCACACCAACTACACCACATCAACTGCCCACCAGCTATCACAGACAACAACAATTATATGTCTTACCACCAATTATAGTCTTTAACACCAAAGACTTGTCACCCTCTCCCCCCCCCTCTGTGGAGGAATAGGTTTGGGTGGGTGGAGGATAGGTAGGAGAGGAGAGAGTGGAGAGTGTAATAGGGACTAGGGGATAAAGAGGGTAGGAGACGAGGGGATACCTGCTTGATACCTGCTTGATACCTGCTTGATACCTGCTTGATACCTGCTTGATACCTGCTTGATGGTTGTTGTTTTAGAATTAGCTACTCAGAAAGAAGTGTCCATGTAGCACGGGCTATGGCGAGCCCCCGTTTTCTACTATTAACGGTGGGGATGGAAATGGAGTTTTAAACATCTCTCTCTCCTTCTATACACCATCTTTCTTCTTTACTCCCTCTCTTATTGCTTCTTGATACTCGGGAATTCTCCTCTACTTCGCTGTTTGTAAGGGGATAGAAATTAAAAGTTGGGAAATGGAAGGGAAAGAAGAGGGAAGGGGGAGAGAGGAAGGAAGGCGGGGAATGGAAGCGATGGAAAAGCGTAAACAGAAGGAGGGAGAGATAGAAAAGAGGGCATAGGTGAAAATGGAAAGGTGGGGAGTGTGTTAGATGACAAGGGGGAAGGGGGAGGTGTGGGGGAAGGATAGGCATAATGGTGGATAGAAATATAGAGAGGGAGGCGGGGACTAAGTAAAGGTTATCTTGAGATGATTTCGGGGCTTGGTGTCCCCGCGGCCCGGTCCTCGACCAGGCCTCCACCCCCCAGGAAGCAGCCCGTGACAGCTGTCTAACTCCCAGGTACCAATTTAGTGCTAGGGTAACAGGGGCATCAGGGGTGAAAGAAACATTTTGCCCATTTGTTTCCGCCTCCACCGGGGATCGAACCCGGAACCTCAGGACTACGAATCCGAAGCGCTGTCCACCCAGCTTTGTGGGTGGATGTTTTTGGTTGACGCCCTTGCTTGGGTGATATTTTGCATGTTGTCTCCTGCTGTGGCTCTGTACACTCTTCCCCGTCAACCAGAGTCTGGCGAGGGGAAAAGTGATAGTCGTAGTAGTGGTTGTAGTATAACCAACCATTATAGACCCATAACATGCTCCCCCTTACTTCCCCCCACCCCCCATCACAACCTCTTCCCCACCACAACCTTCCCGCCCCCACCACAACCTCTCCCCCCCCACCCACACACAATCTCCCACATTAAACGCTAAGACTAACGTTCTCTTATACGAATTTACAACCAGGCATTTTATTTCTTTATGTTGAGCAAGCTGGAGGAGGAGGGGGGGAGGGGAAAAGGTAGTGGAGAAGGGGGAGGAAGAGGAAGGAGGCTGAGGAGAGGGAAGGGAGGGCAAGATAGAGAGAGGGGGGATATAGTAAGTGGGATTCAGAGATGGGGGGGAAATGATGGGAAAGTGTCATGTACGAGTATGGGGGGCAAAGAAGGGGCTGGAGAGGGGAAGATGGAAGGAGGAACAGAGATGGGGGGGGGGCCGGAAAGAGAAGGGATACAGGGCACGGGTACCTGCAGGTTGAGGTACAGAGAAGGGGTACCCAGGTGAGAGGGTACGGAGAAGAGGTACCCAGGTGAGAGGGTAGAGGGCAGGGTGAGGCGCCGCTTGGGAAGACGGAGGTAGGAGACCTGGAGCTGCCTAAATAAACGCTCTCTGCGCCCAAGTGTAGAGCTGCTTACACTAAGTGATGATTTGCGTTCAAACATGCGTGTGTGTGTGTGTGTGTGTGTGTGTGTGCTGAGGAGTAGGGTAAGGGGTAGGCAAGACGTTCCTGAAGAGGTAAGGGTGGGGTAGGGGATGAGAAGTAGAGGTAACGGGTGTGGGAGATGATGGTGTTCTTCCGTACTGTGGGTTCTTGGGAGTGAAGGAGACGGACTAACAGGATGACATAGAGAGAGAGAGAGAGAGAGAGAGAGAGAGAGAGAGAGAGAGAGAGAGAGAGAGAGAGAGAGAGAGGAACTCAGTGAGTGACAGGCACATTCAAACCGAACCAGATTCTCTCTCTCTCTCTCTCTTAGAGAGTGAGAGAGAGAGAGTGTCTCTCTCACACTCTTAGAGACTGAGAGACACACACGTGTCATAATGTGTCGTCATGGCTACTGTAATTGGTGACGGGGCACAGTGCTCATCCTGGTACCGTTAATGTTGACCCTGTGGACAATTGGACAGCTCTTAGTGCCACTCCTCTACACCTCTCTTTACCCCCCCCCCCCTTCCTCCTTGCTCCTTTACCCTCTTCTCTCTCTTCCTCACTTCCTCCTTGCCTCACACCTCCATATCCGCCCTATGCCCATCAACTTACTCTTCCCTATTTCCTCCCATAATCCGCTTCCTCTGACGCCCGCCCCCCCCCCTTCCCGTCCTCTTACTCCCAGAGAGAGAGAGAGAGAGAGAGAGACAGAGAGAGAGAGAGGGAGAGAGAGAGAGAGAGAGAGAGAGAGAGAGAGAGAGAGAGAGAGAGAGAGAGAGAGAGAGAGAGCGCATTTCACCTTTGTAAATGCACATTAATGACACTATGTTAAAAGACACCCCGAACACTGTTAATGTAGGACAGACGTAAATCTGTGTACTTTATGTATGTAGGTAACATTAACATTTTAAAAGCACTACAATCACCTTCTGCGGTTGATTGTTCGATAAGTCACTGAACTATATATTCAACAGATCTCTCACTCTGTCCATGGAGGACAGAAGAAAATGGATATATGCTGGTTAGCATTGTAAATGTGTGGCCACGTCTGTGGTAGAGTAGAAAAATAAACTCTCCTTTCTCCAGACTAACGTTTCGCCTCTTCCTTCCTCTCTCCTATTCCCTCTTCTCTCACTTCTTCATTTTCTACTTCTCTTCCAACTCTTCCCCCCTCTCTCCCCTCATCCTTTTCTCTCTCAGTCAAAGAGAGGAGAGCGGGCGGAACCAAGGGTCTTATACCACATACTACAAGTCTACCAAAGGTATAATTATCAGAAATATCACAACTTAGAAGAAAAAGCAGATGTGGAGTGTGGAGGTGTGTAAGTGTGTATGTGTGTGTGACATGCAGCTGTGGCGATAGGCAGAGTATAACGGCTAATAACAATCTAATTACACGTAGGACTGTAGCTGAAATCTGGAGATAGTGCGTCCGTGCGTGCGTCCGTGCGTCCATCCGTGCGTGCGTGCGTCCGTGCGTTAAGGAGACTACGACATTAGGTTACAAGTGAAGATATCGAAGTCTTATATTTAAATGAACTATCAAAATCTTTCTTTTTTACACCCAGAAACATTTTTGTTTCTGAAGGGGGGGGGGGGGTGGCGGCGGGGTAGGCCTACCTCAATTGCAACAGTAACAAGGCCTTGCAACAACAGAAGAAAAAATACATCATTCTAAACTGGAACAGCTAAAATTATACACAAGGCCAACAACAGCGAGAATGTATAGCAACAGTCGCAACAACAAAAAATACATTCCTTAAGTACCTCTAAATTCGACAATACACCCACGCCATACATATGTGATATATTCATCTTAAGTATGTCGGGCAGTTGAGTGTATATCGTATATGTATAATAATAAGGATTATATTCGTTGCTAAAACAAACATGCAGGCACACGCCCGCCCGCGCGCGCAGACAAAACAAATATAGTGAGACAGGGACAGAGAGACAGACAGACAGACAGACAGACAGACAGACAGACAGACAGACAGACAGACAGACAGACAGAAGAGCGGTAAGGGACAGGCAAGCGAGGTCTAATTGCAGATATAACCCCAGGTTGTGGTCTCCAGATAACCGGGAGCAGTAGCACGGAGCAGATAACAGAGGGCAGAAGGAAGATAACAACAGCAGCGAGCAAGGAACACGTAGCAGCGAGCAAGGAACACGAAGTAGCGAGCAAGGAACACGTAGTAGCGAGCAAGGAACACGTAGCAGCGAGCAAGAAACACGAAGTAGCGAGCAAGGAACACGTAGCAGCGAACAAGGAACACGAAGTAGCGAGCAAGGAACACGTAGCAGCGAACAAGGAACACGAAGTAGCGAGCAAGGAACACGTAGTAGCGAGCAAGGAACACGTAGCAGCGAGCAAGAAACACGAAGTAGCGAGCAAGGAACACGAAGTAGCGAGCAAGGAACACGTAGCAGCGAGCAAGGAACACGTAGCAGCGAGCAAGGAACACGTAGCAGCGAGCAAGAAACACGTAGCAGCGAGCAAGGAACACGAAGTAGCGAGCAAGGAACACGTAGCAGCGAACAAGGAACACGAAGTAGCGAGCAAGGAACACGTAGCAGCGAACAAGGAACACGTAGCAGCGAGCAAGGAACACGTAGCAGCGAGCAAGGAACACGTAGCAGCGAGCAAGGAACACGAAGTAGCGAGCAAGGAACACGTAGCAGCGAACAAGGAACACGTAGCAGCGAGCAAGGAACACGTAGCAGCGAGCAAGGAACACGTAGCAGCGAGCAAGGAACACGTAGCAGCGAGCAAGGAACACGAAGTAGCGAGCAAGGAACACGTAGTAGCGAGCAAGGAACACGTAGTAGCGAGCAAGAAACACGAAGTAGCGAGCAAGGAACACGTAGCAGCGAGCAAGGAACACGTAGCAGCGAGCAAGGAACACGTAGCAGCGAGCAAGGAACACGAAGTAGCGAGCAAGGAACACGTAGCAGCGAGCAAGGAACACGAAGTAGCGAGCAAGGAACACGTAGCAGCGAGCAAGGAACACGAAGTAGCGAGCAAGGAACACGTAGTAGCGAGCAAGGAACACGTAGCAGCGAGCAAGAAACACGAAGTAGCGAGCAAGGAACACGTAGTAGCGAGCAAGGAACACGTAGCAGCGAGCAAGAAACACGAAGTAGCGAGCAAGGAACACGTAGCAGCGAGCAAGGAACACGTAGCAGCGAGCAAGGAACACGTAGCAGCGAGCAAGGAACACGAAGTAGCGAGCAAGGAACACGTAGCAGCGAGCAAGGAACACGAAGTAGCGAGCAAGGAACACATAGCAGCGAGCAAGGAACACATAGCAGCGAGCAAGGAACACATCGCAGCGAGCAAGGAACACGTAGCAGCGAGCAAGGAACACATAGCAGCGAGCAAGGAACACATAGCAGCGAGCAAGGAACACATCGCAGCGAGCAAGGAACACATAGCAGCGAGCAAGGAACACGTAGCAGCGAGCAAGGAACACATCGCAGCGAGCAAGGAACACATCGCAGCGAGCAAGGAACACGTAGCAGCGAGCAAGGAACACGTAGCAGCGAGCAAGGAACACATCGCAGCGAGCAAGGAACACGTAGCAGCGAGCAAGGAACACGTAGCAGCGAGCAAGGAACACGTAGCAGCGAGCAAGGAACACATCGCAGCGAGCAAGGAACACGTAGCAGCGAGCAAGGAACACGTAGCAGCGAGCAAGGAACACATCGCAGCGAGCAAGGAACACGTAGCAGCGAGCAAGGAACACGTAGCAGCGAGCAAGGAACACGTAGCAGCGAGCAAGGAACACATCGCAGCGAGCAAGGAACACGTAGCAGCGAGCAAGGAACACGTAGCAGCGAGCAAGGAACACATCGCAGCGAGCAAGGAACACGTAGCAGCGAGCAAGGAACACGTAGCAGCGAGCAAGGAACACGTAGCAGCGAGCAAGGAACACGTAGCAGCGAGCAAGGAACACGTAGCAGCGAGCAAGGAACACGTAGCAGCGAGCAAGCAGCGAGCAAGGAACATATCGCAGCGAGCAAGGAACACATCACAGCGAACAAGGACACGTAGCAGCGAGCAAGGAACACATCGCAGCAAACAAGGACACGTAGCAGCGAGCAAGGAACACATCACAGCGAACAAGGACACGTAGCAGCGAGCAAGGAACACATCGCAGCGAACAAGGACACGTAGCAGCGAGCAAGGAACACATCGCAGCGAACAAGGACACGTAGCAGCGAACAAGGAACACATCGCAGCGAACAAGGACACGTAGCAGCGAACAAGGAACACATCGCAGCGAACAAGGACACGTAGCAGCGAACAAGGAACACATCGCAGCGAACAAGGACACGTAGCAGCGAGCAAGGAACACATCGCAGCGAACAAGGACACGTAGCAGCGAGCAAGGAACACATCGCAGCGAACAAGGACACGTAGCAGCGAACAAGGAACACATCGCAGCGAACAAGGACACGTAGCAGCGAGCAAGGAACACATCGCAGCGAACGAGGAACACATCGCAGCGAACAAGGAACACATCGCAGCGAGCAAGGAACACATAGCAGCGAGCAAGGAACACATCGCAGCGAACAAGGACACGTAGCAGCGAGCAAGGAACACATCGCAGCGAGCAAGGAACACATAGCAGCGAGCAAGGAACACATCGCAGCGAGCAAGGAACACATCGCAGCGAGCAAGGAACACATAGCAGCGAGCAAGGAACACATCGCAGCGAGCAAGGAACACATCGCAGCGAGCAAGGAACACATAGCAGCGAGCAAGGAACACATAGCAGCGAGCAAGGAACACATCGCAGCGAGCAAGGAACACATCGCAGCGAGCAAGGAACACATAGCATCGAGCAAGGAACACATCGCAGCGAACGAGGAACACATAGCAGCGAGCAAGGAACACATAGCATCGAGCAAGGAACACATAGCAGCGAGCAAGGAACACATCGCAGCGAGCAAGGAACAAACACATCGCAGCGAGCAAGGAACAAACACATCGCAGCGAGCAAGGAAAATACCAGGTACCGCGGAAGAATTAGCACAGAGAAATACCATTGAGACATACCAGGTCTCAGGGAGTAAAGTACCAGATGGCCTGGAGCAGTACCACTCATCACAAGATACTTGTGATGTATAAGTTATGTATAATTTACCCGCCAGGTAATCGTGAACAAATAGTGAATTTATGACAGGAAAATTACTTAGACTTGGGGGGAGAATGCCGCGCGCGCGCGTGCGTGCACTTTCAACTGAAGAATGAATAATTTATTGCAAGAATTTATCACCGGTCGCGTGTTTTTTTAGTTTGTACATGATTTCAGTTTCTCAAAATCAAATTCAAAGTCAACAATTTTATTCCTAAATGGTTCTACACACATAATTATCCGGTGTATAAAGTAGCCAGTGAATTATAAATGAGTTCCAAGATTGAGTCTTTGGGGGAGGGTTATCTTGAGGTTATCTTGAGGTTATCTTGAGATGATTTCGGGGCTTAGCGTCCCCGCGGCCCGGTCCTAGACCAGGCCTCCTTTTTGTTACACACACCCCCAGGAAGCAGCCCGTAGCAGCTGTCTAACTCCCAGGAACCTATTTACTGCTAGGTGAACAGGTGCATCATGGGTCAAAGAATGCCCATTTGTTTTCGCCTCCACCGGGGATCGAATCCGGAACCTTAGTACTACGAATCCCGAGCGCTGTCCACTCAGCTGTCAGGCCTCTGTCAGGGTACATGGGTATGTTGGGTATGTCCTTTACAGGGTGCCTGAGAGTATGTGGTAATGAATATGTGATATGTGGGGCTGATGAGGAGGGAGGGGTGAAGTTCACGTAAAGTTTCTCATGGTGTACTTTGTGTGCATGTGTGCATGAGCACATGTGTGCATGAGCACATGTGTGCATGAGCACATGTGTGCATGAGCACATGTGTACATGTACACATGTGTAAATGGGCATATGTGCGTATGATGTTGCAATGCAAGAAGCAACGGAACATATTACGGAGCCACGGGTCTGTTCCTTGTATTGATGACACCACTTGCTGATTCTATAACGTCCCAACGAATGTAAAAACCCAAAAAAAATTTTGGGGGGGGGCTACCACGAATAAATATCTTGTACTTAACGAACGAAGTCGTTAGGAACGCCGTGACCTCTGCTGGTAATGTCATCACGAACGGCCTCGTTAATTCTTGTTGAACGTGTCAGTCGTCCTTCAAGATTGATTGTCTCAAACCTTCTCCTTCTAACGATTACTTTCTCTCTCTCTCTCTGCTTTACCCCTTCGTTCGCTTCTTATTGTCTTCCCTCTGCTCTGTTTCCCTTCTTCGCTTCATTCTCAAGTCACACATTTATCTATTATCCTCTCCTCTTTCTCTATGTCCACTTTTATCAATATTCCCTCATCCCTTTCCTCACACCTCCCCCCCCCCCCTTCATTCCTGTTACCTGTCTCCATTCTTTTATTGCCTATTTATGCTTTATCTTTATGTTGTCTTATTCCTCCAATTTCATTTGGATGTACATATTTACCCCCCCCCCCCTCTCATCCCGCCTTCCTCTTCACTGTTCCGTCTCTTCTTGTGTCTCTTTATCCTCCCTATTCCATTCCCTCACCTTTCCCATTCTTATTTTCATCTTTTCCACCTGACTCTGTATTTTCCTCCGCTTTTCTTCACTTATCCTTCCCTTCCTTCTCGTTTCCTCCTCTCATTTCCTTCCTACATACTTCCTTCTTTCCCTTATCCCAACTCATCTTTTCCTCATTCTTTCCCATTCATGGCGACGTTTCGTGATGACGTCACGGAGAACATGGCATTCGTACGTCACAGAAAACGTAGCATTCGTGTTGACATCACGAGCTTTCGTAAGTGTTGCGTCTAATTACGTCAATTCGGGTACGAGAGCTGACGAGGAGGCGTACAGAGCGTGTAATTCAGAGTGAATATCTGAGTGAGGTATAACTCCTGGTTAGATATTCAGAGTGCGTACAGGGCGTCACTCTAGCAGGGCACAGAGTAGGGGGGGGGGGGGGTGCAACCTGGAAAGGGTCAGTAGCGGGATTCGGGGGGTCTCGGTAAGACCACATGCAGGCTTCCTGTCCCCCCAACCATGGACATTATGTTCTTAAAGATTTGCTGATCACTCATGGCGTCACTGAGGACATTGATATTTTGATGATCCCCTGTTATATATATATATATATATATATATATATATATATATATATATATATATATATATATATATATATATATATATATATATCTCGGAATCCCATATTGCCGGTGTCAGCATTGAGTTTCCGTTCGCTTTGTCGGGTGTCTAATTAATCTGGTGGTTGGTGGTTACTGATATATATAATATTACAAACACACACACACACACACACACACATATATATTATGAGGGGCTACCCCGGCGGTGCCCGGGGTATAATCAGTCTATCTCTTCCCACCCATATTTCACCCCACTTCTCCCCTCTCCCTGTATCTTGCCTTTTTTTTCCCCATCTTCCATCCCTCTCACCTTCTTTACCCCTTTCCTCTTGCCTCCCCCTCCATCTCTTTCCTCTCATCTTCCTCATTTCTTCCTCCCCAGCACTGAAACAACTATACGGGTCTCAGGAAATATAGACTCTATGAAAATCGCATTGAAGGGGGGGGGGGGTTCTTTATAAATACCAATAGTTCTTGAAGCATTTAGGTGTGCCCCAATCAGCCTATGTTCGTCCCATACCCCAGGCCATGCCCTCTGCAATATCTGTCCAGCTTTGGACAGACAGACAGACATTTCCTGTTATGGTATACTAGGAGGGGGTTCGTCTCCGTCTCTCCCTTATCCCACAATAAATTATTAAAAAACAATAAACCAACTGTATGTTTTTTTTTATTTATTTTTTTATTAAGAAATTAGGTACATCTGCATTAGTGCAGCTACCCTAGACTATATGAAGTGGAGTACAGTGTGTCAAAAAAGCTAACTAGGTGATGCTAAAAAATCCCCATCACACAGGATGGTTAGTCATACAGAGGCATGTGATAAGCGGTCTACACTGGCAGACTCCGGATGCATTTTGAGGATATCAACAACACAAGATTGAATAAGGTAGCAGTGGTAATACAAGTCCCCATCTCGCAGGATGGTTAGTCATACTGTATGGGGTCGTATGAAATTTTAGTATAAATCCACGTTAACCACACGCCACATTTCACCATTGACACTGAAAGATTCCATGAAAATGGTCTCAAATTTCATAAAGCATTTAACTTAGACATACCCGTACTTGCCTATGTTCGTTCCGTATGCCAGACTATTTCCCCTGCAAAGTTGGGTGAGATTAACTCAAGCGTTTAGCTTCCAGCTCTGAACACACACACACACACACACACACACACACACACACACACACACACACACACACACACACACACACACACACACATACACACACATACACACAGATACACACACATACACACACACACATACACACACACACACACACACACACACACACACACACACACACACACACACACACACACACACACACACACACACACACACACCTCTTGACGCCTCCCCAAATAGATTACGTATCCATTAATATCTTATTTTTCTCGTTGTTATTAGGAAAACTAATTAGTGCCGTAATTATAATTAATTGTTGGGTGGTAACCTCACGGACGGCCATGAGAGGCTGGTGCCTGAGTTTTTGTAATTTTATGAAATATTTATTAAATATTAAATTCATTAGGATTACTTAAAAAATGAAAAAGACGATGAAATGCAAATTGTTGGATTTCTGCTTTTCTGAGAATTACTACTCAGAATAGATCTACCCGTCCCTCACTCCCATCTACACAGATCTACTAATAGATCTACTCAGTCCCATCTACCCGAAGAACACTCAGGTCCGGAATGTTTTGAGTGTATGTTATACACCTGTTTATATATATATATATATATATATACGTACACTATGTAATGCACCTGTCCTATATACACTACATTTAACTCCCATATATTGTCAGTCTAAAGTACGATGTGTCCCTTCCTGTTTCTCCCCCTCATCTTCCTGTTTCTTCCCCTCATCTCCCTGTTTCTCCCCCTCATCTCCCTGTTTCTTCCCCTCATCTTCCTGTTTCTTCCCCTCATCTCCCTGTTTCTCCCCCTCATCTCCCTGTTTCTTCTCCTCATCTTCCTGTTTCTTCCCCTCACCTATCTGTTTCTCTCCCTCATCTCCCTGTTTCTTCCCCTCATCTCCCTGTTTCTCCCCCTCATCTCCCTGTTTCTCCCCCTCATCTCCCTGTTTCTCCCCCTCATCTTCCTGTTTCTTCCCCTTCACCTTCCTGTTTCTCCCCCTCATCTTCCTGTTTCTCCCCCTCATCTTCCTGTTTCTTCCCCTCATCTTCCTGTTTCTTCCCCTCATCTCCCTGTTTCTCCCCCTCATCTCCCTGTTTCTCCCCCTCATCTTCCTGTTTCTCCCCCTCATCTTCCTGTTTCTTCCCCTCATCTCCCTGTTTCTCCCCCTCATCTCCCTGTTTCTCCCCCTCATCTCCCTGTTTCTCCCCCTCATCTCCCTGTTTCTCCCCCTCATCTTCCTGTTTCTCCCCCTCATCTTCCTGTTTCTCCCCCTCATCTTCCTGTTTCTCCCCCTCATCTTCCTGTTTCTCCCCCTCATCTTCCTGTTTCTCCCCCTCATCTTCCTGTTTCTTCCCCCTCATATTCCTATTTCTTCCCCTCACCTTCCTGTTTCTCCCCCTCATCTTCCTGTTTCTTCCCCTCATCTCCCTGTTTCTCCCCCTCATCTCCCTGTTTCTTCCCCTCATCTTCCTGTTTCTTCCCCTTCACCTTCCTGTTTCTCCCCCTCATCTTCCTGTTTCTCCCCCTCATCTTCCTGTTTCTTCTCTTTGAGCTTCACTTCTCGAGAGAACTTGCTCAAGAGTCACTAAACCTAGGTGTAGAACGCTCAGTCCAGCCCATTCCTCCTCCTTCCTTTCTTCCTTGTCTTCTTTCTCCTCTCTCTTCATCCTCCTTCCCTCATCTTAACCCACCCTAACCCCTCCTTTCATCACAGCTCCCCCCCCACCACCCCCCTCTTCGCCCCATCACCTCCCCCCCCCTTCAGCTTAAGAAGATTGACACCCGATGTTATTAACTACGGCAGACTGATCACAACTATTTTCTCGCTCCATCTAGTACAAGGCACCCGTGGAGTGGTTGGGTGGGGGGTCCTGGCACCCGTGGAGTGGTTGGGGGGGGTCCTGGCACCCGTGGAGTGGTTGGTGGGGGTCCTGGCACCCGTGGAGTGGTTGGGGGGTCCTGGCACCCGTGGAGTGGTTGGTGGGGGGTCCTGGCACCCGTGGAGTGGTTGGGGGGGTTCCTGGCACCCGTGGAGTGGTTGGTGGGAGTACTGGCACCCGTGGAGTGGTTGGTGGGGGTCCTGGCACCCGTGGAGTGGTTGGGGGGGTCCTGGCACCCGTGGAGTGGTTGGGGGGGTCCTGGCACCCGTGAAGTGGTTGGTGGGGGTCCCGGCACCCGTGGAGTGGTTGGGGGGGTCCTGGCACCCGTGGAGTGGTTGGGGGGGTCCTGGTACCCGTGGAGTGGTTGGGGGGGGGGGTCCTGGCACCCGTGGAGTGGTTGGGGGGGTCCTGGCACCCGTGGTGTGGTTGTGGGGGGTCCTGGCACCCGTGGATTGGTTGGGGGTTCCTGGCACCCGTGGAGTGGTTGGTGGGGGTCCTGGCACCCGTGGAGTGGTTGGTGGGGGTCCTGGCACCCGTGGAGTGGTTGGTGGGGGTTCTGGCACCCGTGGAGTGGTTGGTGGGGGTCCTGGCACCCGTGGAGTGGTTGGGGGGGGGGTCCTGGCACCCGTGGAGTGGTTGGGGGGTCCTGGCACCCGTGGAGTGGTTGGGGGGGGGGTCCTGGCACCCGTGAAGTGGTTGGGGGGGGGGTCCTGGCACCCGTGGAGTGGTTGGGGGGGGTCCTGGCACCCGTGGAGTGGTTGGTGGGGGTCCTGGCACCCGTGGTGTGGTTGTGGGGGGTCCTGGCACCCGTGGATTGGTTGGGGGTTCCTGGCACCCGTGGAGTGGTTGGTGGGGGTCCTGGCACCCGTGGATTGGTTGGGGGTTCCTGGCACCCGTGGAGTGGTTGGGGGGGGGGGTCCTGGCACCCGTGGAGTGGTTGGGGGGGGGGGGGGTCCTGGCTCCCGTGGAGTGGTTGGGGGGGTCCTGGCACCCGTGGAGTGGTTGGTGGGGGTTCTGGCACCCGTGGAGTGGTTGGTGGGGGGTCCTGGCACCCGTGGAGTGGTTGGGGGGGGGGGGGGTCCTGGCACCCGTGGAGTGGTTGGGGGGTCCTGGCACCCGTGGAGTGGTTGGGGGGGGTCCTGGCACCCGTGAAGTGGTTGGGGGGGGGGTCCTGGCACCCGTGGAGTGGTTGGGGGGGTCCTGGCACCCGTGGAGTGGTTGGTGGGGGTCCTGGCACCCGTGGTGTGGTTGTGGGGGGTCCTGGCACCCGTGGATTGGTTGGGGGTTCCTGGCACCCGTGGAGTGGTTGGTGGGGGTCCTGGCACCCGTGGATTGGTTGGGGGTTCCTGGCACCCGTGGAGTGGTTGGGGGGGGGGGTCCTGGCACCCGTGGAGTGGTTGGGGGGGGGTCCTGGCTCCCGTGGAGTGGTTGGGGGGGTCCTGGCACCCGTGGAGTGGTTGGGGGGGTCCTGGCACCCGTGGGGTGGTGGGGGTCCTGGCACCCGTGGAGTGGTTGGGGGGGTCCTGGCACCCGTGGAGTGGTGGGGGTCCTGGCACCCGTGGAGTGCTTGGGGGTCCTGGCACACGGGGGGGGGTCCTGGCACCCGTGGAGTGCTTGGGGGTCCTGGCACCCGGGGGGGGGGTCCTGGCACCCGTGGAGTGGTTGGGGGAGAAAGAGTAATGGTGATAAGGAAAAGTAGTAACAGAAGGAAGAGTGAAGAGGAACAGCAACAGGGGAATAATAAAGAGGAAGAGAGGTTGTAAGAGGAAGAAAAACAAAAAAGAAGGACGAAGAGCCGCAGTAAGAAGCTTAAACCTAAGAATTAGACAGAAGAAAAATTAGCAAGATTAGGAATTGGCGGAAGTCCTTGGCGCTAAATTGGCCCCAGCGACGAGAAAATCCCCCCTCTTCCTGATGGTGGGGGGGGGGAGGTTTGGAGGAGTATGGGGGGGGGGGTTACAATGTTGCAGAGTTGGGGGAAGTTATGGAGGGGGGGGGTGTAAAAGGTGGGGGGGTTGATGGGGGGATGAGTCAGATATGCTGGGGGGAGGGAGACGGGGGTATTTTGTATTTTGAGACAGACGGGAATGTATTTTGAGCAGGATGGTAAGGTTTCGTTCAGTGCTCTCCCAGCAAGCATTATTGCTGGAACAACAATTACATTCCCCGCAAGAGGTGCCGGACCAGCGGTGGGGTACATGAACCTGCGGGCCGCTCCAAGCAACAGCCTGTTTGATCAAAGTTATCGTAAGTCGAGGCTGGCCCCCCGGCCGGGCTTGGGGGAGTAGAGTAACTCCAGAAACACACTCCAGGTATGGTCCAGGCATGAGGGGTGAGGTATGGGGTGGTGAAGGTTGGGAAGGAGAGGTGATGGGGCATGAAATTTGGGGTATGGATGTATATATATACATCCATACCCCATATATATATGTGTATATATACATATGTATATATATGTATATATGTCGTACCTAGTAGCCAGAACTCACTTCTCAGCCTACTATGCAAGGCCCGATTTGCCTAATAAGCCAAGTTTTCATGAATTAATGTTTTTTCGTCTACCTAACCTACCTAACCTAACCTAACCTAGCTTTTTTTGGCTACCTAACCTAACCTTACCTATATATATAGGTTAGGTTAGGTAAGGTAGGGTTGGTTAGGTTCGGTCATATATCTACGTTAATTTTAACTCCAATAAAAAAAAATTGACCTCATACATAGTTAAAAGGGTAGCTTTATCATTTCATAAGAAAAAAATTATAGTAAATATATTAATTCATGAAAACTTGGCTTATTAGGCAAATCGGGCCTTGAATAGTAGGCTGAGAAGTGAGTTCTGGCTACTAGGTACGACATATATATATATATACATATGTATATATATGGATGTATATATATATACATCCATATATATATCTATACATATATGGATGTGTATATATATATATATATATATATATATATATATATATATATATATGTCGTACCTAATAGCCAGAACTCACTTCTCACCCTACTATTCAAGGCCCGATTTGCCTAATAAGCCAAGTTTTCCTAAATTAATATATTTACTATAATTTTTTTCTCATGAAACGATAAAGCAACCCATTTCATTATGTATGAGGTCAATTTTTTTTAATGGAGTTAAAATTAACGTAGATATATGACCGAACCTAACCAACCCTACCTAACCTAACCTAACCTATCTTCATAGGTTAGGTTCTGTTAGGTAGCAGAAAAAGTTAGGTTAGGTTAGGTTAGGTAGGTTAGGTAGTCGAAAAAACATTAATTCATGAAAACTTGGCTTATTAGGCAAATCGGGCCTCGAATAGTAGGCTGATAAGTACGTTCTGGCTATTAGGTACGACATATATATATATATATATATATATATATATATATATATGTCGTACCTAGTAGCCAGAACTCACTTCTCAGCCTACTATTCAAGGCCCGATTTGCCTAATAAGCCAAGTTTTCCTAAATTAATATATTTACTATAATTTTTTTCTTATGAAATGATAAAGCAACCCTTTTCTCTATGTATGAGGTCAATTTTTTTTTATTGGAGTTAAAATTAACGTAGATATATGACCGAACCTAACCAACCCTACCTAACCTAACCTAACCTATATTTATAGGTAAGGTTAGGTTAGGTAGCCAAAAAAAGCTAGGTTAGGTTAGGTTAGGTAGGTTAGGTAGACGAAAAAACATTAATTCATGAAAACTTGGCTTATTAGGCAAATCGGGCCTTGAATAGTAGGCTGAGAAGTGCGTTCTGGCTATTAGGTACGACATATATATATATATATATATATATATATATATATATATATATATATATATATATATATATATATATATATATGGAAACATAAATACATTATCATACACATCGGAAACCTGAAGCTCAGATGGTGTTTCGGGAATACAACAATAATCCTGTATTGTATACAAGAGAAAATACAGCCGGCAGCTGGAACCGTGACAAACGATATTCCCCTCCCCCCCTTTAAAATAGATTTAATAGCAGATGAGAAATGCTAGTCTCTGGGAGTGTCAGAGAGGTGAGATGTAATTCCGAGTTTAATCCTGCAATTACCTGTCAATCGATCATAAATGTTGCGTTTGTCAACCTTTCAGGAATTGCTAGACTACAATTGCAACAACAACAAAAATAGAGTTTATAGAAAGCAGTGTGTTGGAATTGGTGGATAGACAATATCACAGACTACTGTGGTTTAAGATTCGCTACTTGGGACAAAAAGTTCCAATCAGCACGGGCTATGGTGAGCCCGTAATTCTCAGAGATATTTCGAGCCCCAGTGTAAGTACTCCTATATGGTCGCCTCTCTAACAACTGCCACAAATAGGGAGTTTGATGGAAATACTGACCATTAGAACGTGGGGAAGAGGGAGCGTGAATGAAAAGGAAAGGAAAGGATAGCATGAATTAAAAGTAAAAGGGAAAGGTAATTGGAGGCAAGATAGGAACATTATTTAAAAATCTTAAAGTGACTCTGATAAATAATTGGGGCGAGGGGTTAATTGGTTTAAACATGTCTGGCCCCGTAGCGATGATATTACACTGATAGAGCCCAGTAGGCTCAGGAATCTGTACATCAGTTGACCGACAGTTGAGAGGCGGGACCAAAGAGTCAGAGCTCAACCCCCGTAAGCACAATTAGATGAGTACTGAAAGGTTTGATGCAGGGAAGGAATTGAAGGAGAAAGTAAGTGGCAAGAAGGAAGGCAAAACAACGCAAGGTTTAATAAAGAGGGAGTAAGAGGGAGGGAAATAATGAGGAAATAATTTGGTAATATGTTTATTGTTTGTGATGTGTGTTAATGTATGTATTGACACGTTGTTCTGAACGGGGTGAGAATAGCTTGAGCTACCTCATCCCTTTGTGTGTATTTTACCTCAATAAACTTATTTCAATTTCAGTTTCAATGAGTGCAAGGTTGAGAGAATGGGAGGAAAGGAAGAAACATAACAATAGAATTAGAAGCAAGGAAGAAGGCACTAATTAGGAGCAGTAGGAGGAAATGACTCGTCATATCAAATGAGACTTGAGGCCAAATAATGACACACAAAACTAAGGGGATTTTAAACCACGTAATCACCTGTTTTATCATTCCTTTCTTCTAACTCCATTTTATCATTCCTTTCTTCTCGCGCCAAATTGGCCGTCTAATGCTCTCAAGTGTTTTTTTTTCTTTTACTGTTTTCCGATTGGATGAGAGAGACTGGTGACGCATTTTTGTCTCCCTTGGCAGCCAATCACGAGTGGGCGTTACTCATCAGTGAATTACTTGAGTTTCTTCTTTTGATCACACTTCTATTCACTGTTTCTCTTCCTCTTTGTTAGGTATACAATTTGGTGTGTGTACTCACCTAGTTGTGCTTGCGGAGGTTGAGCTTCGGCTCTTTGGTCCCGCCTATCAACTGTCAATCAACTGGTGTACAGATTCCTGAGCCTACTGGGCTCTATCATATCTACACTTCAAACTGTGTATGGAGTCAGCCTCCACCACATCACTTCCTAATACATTCCATGTGTTAAGTACTCTGACACTGAAAAACGTTGTTTGTAATATCTCTGTGGCTCATCTGGGTACTCAGTTTCCACCTGTGTCCCTCTGTATTAAATAAATTGTCTTTATCTACCCTGTCAATTCCTCTGAGAATTTTGTATGCGGTGATCATGTCTCTCCTAAATCTTCTTTCTTTCAGTGGCGTGATGTTTTGTTCCCGTAGTCTCTCCTCTTACCCCTCAGCTTGGGTGATAGTCTGGTGGCATAACTCTGAACCTTGTCCAATATAGTCTCACTTTCACCTAGTTGTGCTTACGGGGGTTGAGCTCTGCTCTTTTGGCCCGCCTCTCAACTGTCAATCAGTTAACTGTTACTAATTACTAACTAATCCCCCCCCCCCCAAACACACACTCCCAGGAAGGAGCCCATAACAGCTGTCTGACTCACAAGTACTTATTTACCGCTAGGTAACAGAGGCATCAGGGTGAAAGAAACTCTGCCCATTTTGTTTCTGCCATCACCGGGGATCGAACCTGGACCCCAGAATTACGAATCCAGAACGCTGTCCACTCAGCTATCAGATCTCCTATGTATAT
>NC_091212.1:23488157-23503157 GCF_040958095.1 Procambarus clarkii
GAATCATACATATATAACCCACAGGTCGTGTCTTCAGTGGAGCGACTCATCAGAATCATACATATATAACCCACAGGTCGTGTCTTCAGTGGAGCGACTCATCAGAATCATACATATATAACCCACAGGTCGTGTCTTCAGTGGGAACTGTGTCGTCATGTAAAGGTTTTCTTTATTGGCATGACCTTTGACCTCATTATTCCCGCTGGGTCAGCTTGTGGGGCATGTGTGGTATGGCGGTGTAGTTGTTAATGGTAATTGGTTGCTGTTATGGTTTCTGATTGGATGAATAGGTAGGTGCGTGTGTGTGTGTGTGTGTGTGTGTGTGTGTGTGTGTGTGTGTGTGTGTGTGTGTGTGTGTGTGTGTGAATCACAGCCTGATGAACCAGCCTGTGATTCTTATCAGACTGCATGCAGCCGCGTCCAACAACCCGATTGACCAGACCACCCACCAGGAGGCCTGGTCAGAGACCGGGCCGCTGGGACGTTGATCCTCGGAACCATCGCAAGGTAACCACAAGGAAGGTGACCTAAGGTAACCACCACATCACTTATAGGGGGCTTCCTCTTGGCCCTGTGGCACCTTTGGAGGGGTGGAACACAGTGGAGGTGGAAAGTGCGATGGAGTGGAAGAGGGAAGAGTGGCTGGGTGGGTTGATGGGGGGATGGGGAGGGAGGGAGGGGGGGGGGAGTTAAGACTAGAGCCCCATCTCGATCATCTAAAATGTCAAGCACACATAATTTGCCATCATTGACGTCATGACTGCTACGTCAGCAGAGTTCCTGTGCCAAGCTTGGCCCTGCTTGTCTGCTTTAAGCGTCGCCCGGTGGCGTCTGGGCTCTTACACCTGATTGCTCTTAGGGGAATCAGCTGATACCCCCCCCCCCCACACCCTACCCTCCACCCCCCACCCCCCGAGAAGAAACTGACACCCCTCCCATAGTATCTGCTGCCCCCCCCCCCCCCCCCCCCCTCCCTCTCTCTCCTGGTGAACCAGTCGACACCTCCCTAACTCACCACTGCCTCCACCATACCCAGCCCTCCCCCCCCCACCACACATCCCTACGTTGCCCCTACATATGTATATTTTCAATCTATCATCCGACATGTGTTCACAGTCTACCTGTCCCCCCCGCCCCCTACATATCTAGCCACCACCAGTACCCCTCTAACCCCCCCCCCCCCACCCACCCCTCCCCCCATCACGTGACAAACAGGACCACTGTGATATCCAAACTCGACCAATTATAACCTCACCTTTGTTAATAGTGGGCAGTGATTGGGCGTTATTACGGGCGTCGACAGTGAAGGAGAGTTGCGTCACTGTCCCCATTGCGTGACGCTACAGTGACGTGTGTGTGTGTGTGTGTGTGTGTGTGTGTGTGTGTGTGTGTGTGTGTGTGTGTGTGTGTGTGTGTGTGTGTGTTCACGTTGCAGAGATGGGCGTGTGTTGCAGATCTTTCGTTGCTTTTGTTTGATCTAACTGTTTGTTAATGTCTTGTTGAACTATCTAGTTGAACTTGGTTTATTTCTACGTAAATTGAATTGTTTATTTCTACATTCAATTTACTAATTGATATATTTATTACGACGTCATTTTTTAATTCTTCCCGTGTTCGTCGTTCATTTGTGCACTGATTATGTTTTTTATTTGTTAATTTCTGGGTTAATTTCTTGGTATAATTATTTTTGGTTTAATAAATTAGATTAGTTAGTTTATTCGTTCTGGCCCGCCCAGCTGGTCATTGTGTAATAGTGACCATTAATCATTTAATTTCATGTCACAGTGTTCACCACTAGAACAATCACCATAGTTATTTTAACTACCACCACCACCACTGCGACCCTCATGGCCACCATAACCAACCACCACCATCACTACCCCTACATTAAAACCATCTACCACCACCTCCATAGACCACTACCACCCTGCCACCACCGCCACTGCCATTACCATCGTGCCTACCACCATAGCATGGTATGGTGGCAGATCAATACATCATCATGAATCACACAGTCGGTCATTATGTTTGACTCACCAACATGTGATCACAGTGCCGGTCATTATTTATAAGTCCCCCCCCCCCCTCTCTCTCTCTGTCTGTCTGTCTCTCTCTCTCTCTCTCTCTCTCTCTCTCTCTCTCTCTCTCTCTCTCTCTCTGTCTCTCTCTCTCTCTCTCTCTCTCTCTCTCTCTCTCTCTCTCTCTCTCTCTCTCTCTCTCTCTCTCTCTCTCTCTCTCTGTCTCTCTGTCTCTCTGTCTCTCTGTCTCTCTGTCTCTCTCTCTCTCTCTCTCTCTCTCTCTCTCTCTCTCTCTCTCTGTCTGTCTGTCTCTCTGTCTGTCTGTCTCTCTGTCTCTCTCTCTCTCTCTCTCTCTCTCTCTCTCTCTCTCTCTCTCTCTCTCTCTCTCTCTCTCTCTCTCTCTCTCTCTCTCTCTCTCTCTCTCCTCTTCCTGTTTCTACTATTTCCGCGCATTATCGTTTTACTGTGTTCCTTATGCAATAAGACTATCACTAAGCAGAAGCTTATGTGTGTGTGTGTGTGTGTGTGTGTGTGTGTGTGTGTGTGTGTGTGTGTGTGTGTGTGTGTGTGTGCAACCTGTCCTTCTGTTTAGATAGTTCTTTATATAACTATGTGTACCATAGTACAAATATTGACGTACTAAGTAATTGGATAACAGCTAAGTAACTTAGTAACAAACATTAATATTCCTAGGCCTAGTATAGCACACATATGTACTATATTAGGCCTAGGAAGTTTAGGTTAGTTTTTGTCTTTGCATCATAAATACAACACGTTTACCGGTTTGTCAAAATTCAATAGTACATATTTCCACAGTACTGTACTGTACTTTCTAATTGCGTTGTATGTCGATATATGTACTATGGTCCTCATCGTTACTATAAGTACTACCAAAATAGGAGGATGGACCGGTGTGTGTATGCGCGCGTGTGCTTGCACGTGCGTGTGTGCGCGCGCGTGTGCGTGTGTTACAGACTTGCGTCAGCTGGTCTTTGGTTAGTCTTTATAAAACAATTGTAAACATTATTTCACAAACCGGAACAGAGTTTAATATTGAATTAAAATCGGGCCGTGTAGTCTTAAAACCTTTTATGGAAGGAACATGTTACTTTTCTACGTTGGTTTCCTAGTATTAACACAAGTGGTCCTTAATTTTAAACTTGCGTACATGTCTAAACTTTGGTTCACTATATTGTCTAATCTTTGTTTTAAACAATTCAGTATATATCTAACCTTTTCTCTAAACAATCTAATTTAGGTCTAATCTTTACTTTAGACAATCCAACGATCTTATCTCGTGATAAGAATTGATTTACGGGGATCACTATCAACTTAACTATACCATGTTTCCTGATGTGAGTCAATAATAGCTGTTTAAAATAGTTTTTGTAATAGCTGTTTGAAGAGAAAATAAAAAACGACTTCACATTCCTGTTGTTTGCTATTATATGTGGTATTATATGTGGTATTATATGTGGTATTATATGTGGTATTATATGTGGTATTATATGTGGTATTATATGTGGTATTATATGTGGTATTATATGTGGTATTATATGTGGTATTATATGTGGTATTATATGTGGTATTATATGTGGGTTGTGACGTCACAATGGCAATTCTGTCATTAAATCCCAAACGATGCATGCCATACCGGCGAAAATAATACCTACGAATGACATTATTAAATCCCTGTTTATGTTTTATTTACTAAAGACGAAACGTGGTTGCTTACATTATCCAGTGTTATGTTGGATGTCATATATAAGGGAGGTATGAAGCCATTGTCACGCCACTGGTCGTATATGAGGCCATTGTCACACCACTGGTCGTATATGAGGCCATTGTCACACCACTGGTCGTATATGAGGCCATTGTCACACCACTGGTCGTATATGAAGCCATTGTCACGCCACTGGTCGTATATGAAGCCATTGTCACACCACTGGTCGTATATGAAGCCATTGTCACACCACAGGTCGTATATGAAGCCATTGTCACACCACTGGTCGTATATGAGGCCATTGTCACACCACTGGTCGTATATGAGGCCATTGTCACACCACTGGTCGTATATGAAGCCATTGTCACACCACTGGTCGTATATGAGGCCATTGTCACATCACAGGTCGTATATGAAGCCATTGTCACACCACTGGTCGTATATGAGGCCATTGTCACACCACAGGTCGTATATGAAGCCATTGTCACACCACTGGTCGTATGAGGCCATTGTCACACCACTGGTCGTATATGAGGCCATTGTCACGCCACTGGTCGTATATGAAGCCATTGTCACACCACTGGTCGTATATGAAGCCATTGTCACACCACTGGTCGTATATGAAGCCATTGTCACACCACAGGTCGTATATGAAGCCATTGTCACACCACTGGTCGTATATGAAGCCATTGTCACACCACTGGTCGTATATGAGGCCATTGTCACACCACTGGTCGTATATGAGGCCATTGTCACACCACTGGTCGTATATGAGGCCATTGTCACACCACTGGTCGTATATGAAGCCATTGTCACACCACTGGTCGTATATGAAGCCATTGTCACACCACAGGTCGTATATGAGGCCATTGTCACACCACTGGTCGTATATGAGGCCATTGTCACACCACTGGTCGTATATGAGGCCATTGTCACACCACTGGTCGTATATGAGGCCATTGTCACACCACTGGTCGTATATGAAGCCATTGTCACACCACTGGTCGTATATGAGGCCATTGTCACACCACTGGTCGTATATGAAGCCATTGTCACACCACTGGTCGTATATGAGGCCATTGTCACACCACTGGTCGTATATGAAGCCATTGTCACACCACTGGTCGTATATGAGGCCATTGTCACACCACTGGTCGTATATGAGGCCATTGTCACACCACTGGTCGTATATGAGGCCATTGTCACACCACTGGTCGTATATGAGGCCATTGTCACACCACTGGTCGTATATGAGGCCATTGTCACACCACTGGTCGTATATGAAGCCATTGTCACACCACTGGTCGTATATGAGGCCATTGTCACACCACTGGTCGTATATGAGGCCATTGTCACACCACTGGTCGTATATGAGGCCATTGTCACACCACTGGTCGTATATGAGGCCATTGTCACACCACTGGTCGTATATGAAGCCATTGTCACACCACTGGTCGTATATGAGGCCATTGTCACACCACTGGTCGTATATGAGGCCATTGTCACACCACTGGTCGTATATGAGGCCATTGTCACACCACTGGTCGTATATGAGGCCATTGTCACACCACTGGTCGTATATGAGGCCATTGTCACACCACAGGTCGTATATGAGGCCATTGTCACACCACTGGTCGTATATGAAGCCATTGTCACACCACTGGTCGTATATGAAGCCATTGTCACACCACTGGTCGTATATGAGGCCATTGTCACACCACTGGTCGTATATGAGGCCATTGTCACACCACTGGTCGTATATGAGGCCATTGTCACACCACTGGTCGTATATGAGGCCATTGTCACACCACAGGTCGTATATGAGGCCATTGTCACACCACTGGTCGTATATGAAGCCATTGTCACGCCACTGGTCGTATATGAAGCCATTGTCACACCACTGGTCGTATATGAGGCCATTGTCACACCACTGGTCGTATATGAAGCCATTTTCATATTTCATATTCATTTGCAATGCGAGACTTTCTGACCCCTTTTAGCACAGGGTTCGAACTCCTGGTCACGGAAAAGGTAGGCCGACGAACCACTCTTGGAATCGTCATAAATGCAGCCTATTAAGAATAGTAACGGCTCACATATATTCCCGTTTTCTTTGCATCGGACTCAATACATTAAGATGGTTGAAAGGGTTCGCGTGTTTGTGGGTTAGGCTGAAGGAGACTATATATAACTATATATATATGGTCTATATAACGATCATATACGGATTCGGATTGGTATTTTCTTTGGTCTTTTTAATGGATTGATTGCAAGAGGGAATGCAGGGGCAGAGACGTTGCAGGATAATGTATAATTGACAGATACATTCAAGGATAATGTATAATAGGCAACAATGTTGCTGGATAATGTATAATTGACAGATACATTCAAGGATAATGTATAATAGGCAACAATGTTGCTGGATAATGTATAATTGATAGAGATGTTGCAGGATAATGTATGATAGACAGATACATTGCAGGATAATGTATAATAGGCAGAGACGTTGCAGGATACTGTATAATAGACAGAAACAATGCAAGATAATGTATAATAGAGACGTTTCAAGATAATCTATAATAGACAGAGACGATGCAGGATAATGTATAATAGACAGAGACGATGCAGGATAATGTATAATAGACAGAGACGATGCAGGATAATGTATAATAGACAGAGACGATGCAGGATAATGTATAATAGACAGAGACGTTGCAGGATAATGTATAATAGACAGAGACGTTGCAAGATAATGCATAATAGACAGAGAGGTTGCAGGATACTGTATAATAGAGACGTTGCAGGATACTGTATAATAGACAGAAACGTTGCAGGATAATGTATAATAGACAGAGACGTTGCAGGATACTGTATAATAGAGACGTTGCAGGATACTGTATAATAGAGACGTTGCAGGATACTGTATAATAGAGACGTTGCAGGATACTGTATGATAGACAGTGACGTTGCAGGATAATGTATAATAGAGAGAGACGTTGCAGGATACTGTATAATAGACAGAGACGTTGCAGGATACTGTATAATAGACAGAGACGTTGCAGGATACTGTATAATAGACAGAAACATTGCAGCAAGCCTCGCCACCGGGCTGAACCAACTGATCTTCTGACCGAGGTCCATATATGAGGTTTACAAATTATAACTAACACCCAAAGGTGATTGGTTATAAGTTTCTGCTGGAAATTGGCAAAGTGATTAGCTATAGTCACCCGGGGTGAGTTGCCAGGGGGGGGTGTTGCCTTGCCATGATTTCGGGGCTCATCGTCCCCGTGGCCCGGTTCTCGACGAGGCTGACTAACGCAGCTGCCCCGATTTCTTTATTTGCCATTCCATTAAACAAAAAAAAACTAAATCTAGCCTTTTAGACACGTACGAACCCCAGCAATCCATCTAACTTACCGAGGCCAATGCATAGAAAACGGGAATATTTGTGAGCTGTTATACTTTCCTTAATAGGCTCTGTTTATGACGTTGGTAACGTTAAAAAAAAGGGTGGGAGACCTATTTGTTGAGAGAATAGGTCAGTGTTGTATAGCTTGGTAAATTGGCTCTTACACTCTGCATGGTTGGGGGGGGGGTGGACATGGACACGGCTTAGTGTCCCCTCCCACCATGTCCCCCCACTCCCCACCAAGTTCCCCCCTAAAGCCTCTTTTTCGTCTCAATTTGTCGGGAAGACTGTGACCTCTGTCAGTATACAGTAAGGAATCAACTGGCTACATTTACCTTTTTACGAAGCCGAAGCTGGATCCGCTAGCAGGGATACGGAGAGAGTGGGCATGGGGAGGTGGAGGGGGGGTCACAAGGTGTGGGGTGGGGCTGTGATTGTGTGTAATTTTGTGGCAAAATGCAATTACATCGTTCGAATGGTCCCCAATTGCTCATTGGGATCGACTATGGCTTCAGTTGATAAAGTTGTTGTGGTGATGGGCGGGGGGAGGGGGGGTGTGTTATGGTAGGGGGGTGATTGTAGTTGTTTATGGTGGGGTAGTGTGGTGGTTGTAGTGATTATGAGCTGTTTTGGTAGTGTATGTTGTGGTAATAGAGGTAGTTATGGTGATGTTAGTGGTAGGCAGTTGTGTGTGTGTGTGTGTGTGTGTGTGTGTGTGTGTGTGTGTGTGTGTGTGTGTGTGTGTGTGTGTTCGTGTGTGTGTGTGTGTGTGTTCGTGTGTGTGTGTGTGTGTGTGTGTGTGTGTGTGTGTGTGTGTGTGTGTGTGTGTGTGTGTGTGTGTGTGTGTGTGTTCGTGTGTGTGTGTGTGTGTGTGTGTGTTCGTGTGTGTGTGTGTGTACACAGGCTGAGCTTCAGCTCTTTGGTCCGGCCTCTCAACCCTGTGTGTGTGTGTGTTTACGGTCGTTTTCTTTGGGTTAAGGTGGGCTTGGCTTGGGCAGGTAGGCCTAAGGATGTTGGCCTAATCTTTTCTGCAGTGGATGGTGTCTTTGTCGCCTCGTCTTAATTTCTTCTTGCTTCCAGCAGCTTGTTTGTGCTTACCACTGGCTATCCTGGCTATCCTTCGAAGCCTTTGAGCGCTCTTTTTTTCGATAGCATTCAATGACCATTTTTTTTTTTCGAACGGCCATTGAGCGCCCGTTGGTGGAGACTAAATAAACAGTATCTTTACACACACAAATCACAATAGCGCGATGCATCAAGTGAACATGTCGATTTCCATGTCGTAGCTCAGTCGCTTAAGGCAGCGTCTGAGATGCTCTCGGACGTAAGTTCGAATCCTAGTCACGGCCCTTGTGGATTTGTTCATTAAATAGTATCTTATTTGTCTGTCAACAGTAATATTAATCAAGGAAGGAAATATTCCCCTATACTCCTCCTCCTCCCTTTCAATCTTTCCTTCCCCTCCTCCTTTCTTACCCTCCCATCCCTCCCCTAATCTCCCTCTGCTACCCTGTTTAATTTCCCCTTCTCCCTTACCTGTCGCTACTTCCCATCACACTTTGGGAAATGGGCAGGAAGGGAACTGATGGGGAGAGAGCAGGGGGGACACGTGAGACCTGGGGGAAGGGGGGGAGGGAGGAGTAATTCCCAGGCAATAGTGTTGGTCAGCCAGCATCAACAGCTTTATGGATCAAGTTACCAGAAGATAAGCATATAGTCGACGCTGGGTTTCTAGAGTCGAGGAACTCTCCAAACCTACAATTGGTAATCAGACTATTAATTTCTTGTGTCAGACGAGCGTATGTACATATGTACTCGTACATGTAGGTATGTTTGCACATGTGTGTACATTCGTACATGTGTGCTCACGTGCGTATGTGTACTCATTTAGTCGTGAGTACCTATAGGGAGTGTAGGTACTCACTTGGTACTCACTGCATTCACCCAGTTGTTCTTGCGGGTGTTGAGCTCTGACTCTTTCGGCCCGCCTCTTAACTGTCAATCAATTTTTTTCCTCACACACACACACACACACACACACACACACACACACACACACACACACACACACACACGCACACACACGCACGCACACACACACACACACACACACACACACACACACACACACACAAACTGTTGATTGACGGTTGAGAGGCGGGACCAAAGAGTCAGAACTCAACCCACGCAAGCACAATTAGGTGAGTACACACACACACACACACACACACACACACACACACACACACACACACACACACACATACATACATCCCCAGGAAGCAGCCCATAGCAGCTGTCTAACTCCCAGGTACCTATTTACTGCCAGGTAACAGGAACATCAGGGTGAAAGAAACTCGGCCCATTTGTTTCCGCCATCGCCGGGGATCGATCCCCGGTCCCTAGATCTACGAACCCAAAATGCTGTCCACTCAGCCACCAGGCCAAACTGTGAGTTCGTTTGTGCGTACGTGCGTGAGTGTGCGAGTATATGTACTTTCCTCGTTTAACAATGCAGACGAGACATAGTGTAACGAGGGAGGTTAACGAGGGAGGTTAACGAGGGTGGTTAACGAGGGTGGTACACGTATAGTACTTGTTATTAACAGACCCCGACCGAGCCTTTAAACCCCCCACGTTAAAATTTATACCATGTTAATATTACCGTTTTCTTCGCATCGGACTCGACAGGTCAAGTTGGGTCGCTCCGGGGTGTGTGTGTAATGTTTCCGGTTCTGGCGAAACAGTCGTGATTTTGACGGAGTGGGACAGCGAGAGATCGGGGTGGAGTTTGGAGTACCAAGTCAAGTGGAGTAGGTCAACGTTATAGTAGGTGAGGTTTCGTGGAGGTAGTCGACCTGTTGACCTCTGGATCAGCTGACTTCTGGTTCTGCTGACTTCTGGATCAGCTGACTTCTGGATCAGCTGACCTCTGGATCAGCTGACCTCTGGATCAGCTGACCTCTGGATCAGCTGACCTCTGGATCAGCTGACCTCTGGATCAGCTGACCTCTGGATCAGCTGACCTCTGGATCAGCTGACCTCTGGATCAGCTGACCTAGGGATCAGCTGACCTCTGGATCAGCTGACCTAGGGATCAGCTGACCTCTGGATAAGCTGACCTAGGGATCAGCTGACCTCTGGATCAGCTGACCTAGGGATCAGCTGACCTCTAGATCAGCTGACCTCTGGATCAGCTGACCTCTGGATCAGCTGACCTCTGGATCAGCTGACCTCTGGATCAGCTGACCTAGGGATCAGCTGACCTCTGGATCAGCTGGACCTGCCGCCCACCTGGCCTACGTGAGCTATTAGGCAAAAGCCACTCCATTCAATTTCCATCCTAGTATGAATGGCGGCCAAACCTGGTTAGCGGACACAGGGGAGACACGCAGGAATTCTGTTCAATTTGCTGAAAGGTGTTTGTGAACAGACGGTGTGGGGGGCGGGGGGGGGGGGGAGAGGGGGGATGGTGGTGGTGGGGTGATTGTTCTGTGGGGTGGTGGGGGTGGTTGTCAGGGGGGGGGTGGTTGTTTATGTAAGGATTGTTGTTTGTAGTGGGGATATCCAGTGATGTGGTGGAGGCTGACTCCATACACAGTTTTAAATGTAGATATGATAGAGCCCAATAGGCTCAGGAACCTGTACACCAGTTGAATGACAGTTGAGAGGCGGGACCAAAGAGCCAAAGCTCAACCCCCGCAAGCACAAATAGGTGAGTACAAATAGGTGAGTACACATACACACACATACACACACACACACACACACACACACACACACACACACACACACACACACACACACACACACACACACACACACACAGGAATTTGAGGGAATAGCTAACCAGGAACCACTGGAAGAGTTTGAGATTACCAGCGGGGAAGTAAGGAAGTGTTTACTAGAGTTGGATGTGACAAAGACTATAGGCCCAGATGGAATCTCCCCTTGGATACTAAAGGAAGGAGCAGAAGAACTGTGCCTCCCACTCTCCATAGTGTATAACAAATCACTGGCAACAGGGGAACTGCCAGAAATTTGGAAAGCAGCTAACGTAATCCCGATATACAAGAAAGGGGATAGACAGGAGGCACTGAACTACAGGCCAGTGTCCCTAACTTGCATACCATGCAAGATGATGGAGAAGATTGTGCGAAGAAAGCTAGTGGAGCACCTGGAGCGAAAGAACTTTGTAACACAGCATCAACATGGATTCAGGGATGGCAGGTCCTGCCTCACAGGGTTACTTGAATTCTACGACCAGGCAACAAAAATAAGGCAAGAAAGAGAAGGGTGGGCAGACTGCATATTTTTGGATTGTCAGAAAGCCTTTGATACAGTGCCACGCAAGAGGCTAGTGAAAAAACTGGAGATGCAGGCTGGAGTGAAAGGGAAGGTACTCCGTTGGATACAGGAGTACCTAAGTAACAGGAGACAACGAGTCAGTGTGAGGGGTGAGGTCTCAGATTGGCGAGACGTTACGAGTGGAGTACCGCAGGGGTCGGTCCTTGGACCTATACTGTTTCTGATATATGTAAATGATCTCCCAGAGGGTATAGAATAGTTTCTCTCAATGTTTGCCGATGATGCAAAAATTATGAGGAGGATTGAAACTGAGGACAATAGTAAGAGGCTACAAGATGACCTAGACAGACTGAGTGAATGGTCCAACAAATGGCTGTTGAAGTTCAACCCGAGTAAATGCAAAGTAATGAAAATAGGCAGTGGAAATAGGAGGCCAGATACAGGATACAGAATAGGAGATGAAGTACTTAATGAAACGAACAGAGAGAAAGATCTAGGAGTTGATATCACACCAAACCTGTCTCCTGAAGCCCACATAAAAAGAATAACGTCTGCGACATATGCGAGGCTGGCTAACATCAGAACAGCGTTCAGGAACCTGTGTAAGGAATCATTCAGAATCTTGTACACCACATATGTAAGACCAATCCAGGAGTATGCGGCCCCAGCATGGAGCCCGTACCTTGTCAAGCACAAGACGAAGCTGGAAAAAGTCCAAAGGTATGCCACTAGACTAGTCCCAGAACTAAGAGGCATGAGTTACGAGGAAAGGCTGCGGGAAATGCATCTTACGACACTGGAAGACAGAAGAGTAAGGGGAGACATGATCACAACCTACAAAATCCTCAGAGGAATCGACCGGGTAAACAAGAATAAACTATTCAACACTGGTGGGACGCGAACAAGGGGACACAGGTGGAAACTGAGTACCCACATGAGCCACAGAGACGTTAGAAGGAACTTTTTCAGTGTCAGAGTAGTTAACGGATGGAACGCATTAGGCAGTGATGTGGTGGAGGCAGACTCCATACACAGTTTTAATTGTAGATATGATAGAGCCCAGTAGGCTCAGGAATCTGTACACCAGTTGATTGACAGTTGAGAGGCGGGACCAAAGAGCCAAAGCTCAACCCCCGCAAGCACAAATAGGTGAGTACAAATAGGTGAGTACACACGTAATGGGGTGGGCCTGACGGCTGAGTGGACAGCGCTCGGGTTTCGTAGTCCTAGGGTTCGGCGATGGCTGAAACATACAGGCAGTTTCTTTCACCCCTGATAATCCCCTGTTCACCAAGCAGTAAATAGGTACCTGGGAGTTAGACAGCAGCTTCTTGTGTGTGTGTGTGTGTGTGTGTGTGTGTGTGTGTGTGTGTGTGTGTGTGTGTGTATGTGTGTGTGTGTGTGGAAAAAAACGACGCAAACACAGTAACAAACCGGACCCATTATAGCGTAGTGTGCCGTCGTCGACCGTCAGGTTCCGGCCGTTCTCCCCATCGGCCACTCCGGTAAAAATGCAACTGTTTTGCCAAACCCAAAACATACGCACCCAAGCAACCCACCTAACCTATCGAAGCCGATGCCTAGAAAACATCAACATTTCGGCGGTGTAATTGTTACTACACAGATTGTCCTAACATTTAGAACAGATTGGTCAGTTTCTTAGATAATAGATCGTGGTTGAATACCAGCCTAGGAGGGTCGGGGGGGGGGGGGGTTGTGGGGGGGGGGGAAGGGACATGACGAACGGGGTGGAAGTTGAAGGAGGAAAAATGTCGGTGCAGTAGCCGCAGTGGAGATTGATTGGTTTGGTGGTAATGGTGGTAGCAGTGGAGATGATAATAGGAAGGTGAAGGCTAATGGCCCTACTGGCGATGATACCAATTGGTGGTAATGATAGTTATCGTCCACGGGCTTGTGAGTGGCCAGTGGCGTGGTTTGGGGGGTCATGTTGGGTGGTTGGGTCTGTCGGGGGGGGGGGGGGGGAGTGGGGGGGTTGGTATTGATAGTTTGTGGTAACCAATGTTGTGTTTTGTGGTGGTGTTGATTTCTGCGTCCGATAGTTTTGTGGGTGGTTCTCAAGTGTTTGTAATGACGGAGGTGTGGGAAATGTGCGGCAGCGATGAAATTGGGTCGGGGTGTGACTCTTGGGCTCCCCCTCGCGTTCTCTTCTCTCTCTCTACCTTTATTCCCATTTATTTGTTCTTTCCCGCGGCCTCAGTCCCCCCCCCCCCCACCTTCCTTCTCTAGAAGCGAGCCATATTAATACATATTACGGCACTAAAGAGATTACCGACTTTAGTTGACCGTAGCCGGAAATAATTAATTTGTGGTGTGGGTATGAAGAGAGGCGCGGCACTGTCCTGGCACTCCTGGCACTACCGCGGTGACTTCCCCTCCCCCTATCACCCCCCCTCCCCTAGCACCCCCCCCCCCTAGCACTCCCAGCACTTCCCAGCATCGCACGTTAACAATTAACATCAACAATTAGCCACAGTACCTCGCCCGCCTGTCACACAGCCCATGAATATGGATGGGGAGGCCTCTCGCTCCCCCTCCCCTCTTCCCTTCCCTCCCCCACGTCTCCCCTTCCGTCCCCCTTCCCTCTCCCTACACTCCCCACCTGCCCTTCATCACCACTACCACCATCACCACCGCCTCCACCGGGGCTGTCAACACCAACTCTGTTAGGTGCTCGTATTAGTTGAACTAAAACCACCCGGTGATAAGAACTACCCCCCCCCCCCCCCCCCCCGCCTCTCTGTAAGCAGCCAATCCCAGACGTTCATCACTAAGCACTCTCCAGGGCCTACACGAGGGATAAAATGAACAAGAACATTTTCCCATGACGTGCCCAAGAAGGTAAAGCAAAAAAAATGACTGGGGGAAGACTCTGTGCAAAATTATATGCATCACAGGAGCTGGGGAAGGAGAGGGGGGCATTGGGCCCCATCATAGGAATTGGGGGAAATGGGGGACCGAGAGAATATAGAAAATAGGGAGCAGAGTTCATAAAAAACGGGAATACACTTTAGAGAGCATTTAGACTTGCTCTCTCTTAATGATACTGAAAAGACATGGAGTCAAGTGATTAGACTAATTAAGTCAAGGACTTAATTAGTCTAGTGCCTTTAGACATGTGTGTGCAAGATTGCATGCAAGATTTGTGCAATCCATAGAGTTGGTTCATGTACCAAGACATGATTGGCGGAGCTGTTGTTGAATGTGCGAGGTGAAGTATACGGGATTTGCTTGACTTTCAACAAATTTAGGGTAGATTTTTTTTTGTTTTTAGTCAGGATTAGTGACAGTCAATTCATTTTGTTTATGAAATTTTGAATCTTGAAAAAAATAGATATAACAAAATATGCATAATTTAAAATAATAATTTGTTTACATGAACATGAACAGATGAGAACACTTATAGAACGAAGAACGTTCTGAATCTTGAAGATCTTCAACGTTCTGAAGAACGTTGAGATAACTACTAGGGGGGGAGGGGGTTAGGGATGCGAGGTAGAGATGTTAGGGTGTTAAGC
>NC_091212.1:23508157-23538157 GCF_040958095.1 Procambarus clarkii
ACTCCATTTTTTGTTTTACAAAATAGTTGTTATCAATGTTGTAATTTTAGGCGAGATAGGCTTCTTGGTTATCTTGAGGTTATCTTGAGATGATTTCGGGACTTTTTAGTGTCCCCGCGGCCCGATCCTCGACCAGGCCTCCACCCCCCAGGAAGCAGCCCGTGACAGCTGACTAACACTCAAGTACCTATTTTACTGCTAGGTAACAGGGGCATAGGGTGAAAGAAACTCTGCCCATTGTTTCTCGCCGGCGCCCGGGATCGAACCCAGGAAGATGATGACGTCACAGGGCTGAATTAATGTTATAAATTTTGCTTCCAGGCTGTGAATGTTCTTTGTTCATTGTTAACGTCTTGTGAGAACAGTGTTGGGTGGTGAACACACGGGTGTAGAACACAGCGAGGGAGTGTTCATCAACATCTTTACTAACACATTCTTGTTTCTCTTGCAGATAGAGGATGCGATGCTTATGTTCGACAAACAGACTAACAGACATAGAGGTAAGTGCCCGCAGGTGACACAGTCACTCTTCTCTTGGTAACTCAAGTTGTCCATTGGAAGGATTATTTCCCGTTACGTGCGCGTGCGCTCTCTCTCCCTCTCCCTCTCTCTCTCTCTCTCTCTCTCTCTCTCTCTCTCTCTCTCTCTCTCTCTCTCTCTCTCTCTCTCTCTCTCTCTCTCTCTCTCTCTCTCTCTCTCTCAGCTCAGATAATTCCCAAGATGTAAACAGCAGATCGTCATAGGAGCACTCAAGTTTGTCAAACATTTGGACTACCTACCAAAAAAAAAATATTAAACGAGATTATATGTATAACGTACATAAGACTAATCTTCGAATACGCAGCGCCAGCCTGGATAGTCGAGAAGTTTGCCACCAGAGGGACACCCCCCGCGGAGTATGTAGCACATGAATGAGCACCGACTAGCTTGTTCTCATGATTTTACGAGCGGTAAATTTTGAGTGGTTTTGTCTAACCAGAATTAAGCGTTCAAACCCTAGACATCTAACCTAACCTAACCTAACCTAACCTAACCTAACCTAACCTAACCTAACCTGTGGAGACTGATGCTTACTCCAGGAGACGTTAATATGAAGGAAAGGTTAAGTCCACAACGGGCTCACCATAGCCCGTGCTACTTGGAGCTTTTGGTTCCAAGTAACGAATCTTAATAATTTGCCAGGATTTGGACACTGTGATTGGTTAGTAGTATTTGGGACCCCTTATTCTCTTCCCTCCCCCTCCCTGTTTCTCTCCACTTCCCTCTTTCTCTTTCTCTTCTCTCTACCCTTTCCTCTCTTTTTCATCAATGTTTGGACCTTCAATTCTTACCTTTTTCTTAAGGAAGGGAAAGTAAACAAAATGGGGGGGGGGGGGGTAGAAGAGAGGAAATTGCGGAAGGGAAGTTTAGGCAAGGGGTGTGAAGGGGATTAGGCAAGAGGATTGAAAAGGGGAGGGATGGAAGGGAAAGATGGGGGATATGAGGAATGGAGACGGGAAGGGAGGTGGATGGAAGGGAAGGAGAGGGAAGGGTGGGAAAGGTTACAAGCATCGTAATTTTTTTTCTGTTGGTAATCTGTGAGTCTCATAAGCTTGCTTGGGAGCAACATAAAAGGAGGAAGGGGAGCAAGGAGAGGGCGGGAAGGAGGGAGACGGGATGGAGAGGGAGGGAGGGAGGGAGAAGGGATGGAGAGGGAGGGGAAAACATAAGAAAAATGGATCTGAAGGAGGCCAATTGTCCTATACGAGGCAGCTCCTATTTATACCCACCAAAAAACAGGAGACGAGAGAGAGAGAGAGAGAGAGAGAGAGAGAGAGAGAGAGAGAGAGAGAGAGAGAGAGAGAGACGAATGAGAAAGACGAAGGAATGATTCAGGGGGAAAAATGAATGAAATGGAGAAGGGAGGGAGCGTCTAGGACAGGACAAAAATCAACAATTATTTCCCATCTGCAGGTCGTAATTCTCACTCTCTCTCACCAGGCGCGTGTTTACCGCGTTCCTCACACACGGATGCCTCTATTGGACAAGAAATGTGTCCACGTTCTCACTACCATTATCTTTACGTTTGCCAGTGTGGGTAGTGGGTGGGGGAGCTGTCTTAGCTACTGTGTGTCAGACCTGGGGGAGCTGTCTCAGCTACTGTGTGTCAGACCTGGGGGAGCTGTCTCAGCTACTGTGTGTCTGACCTGGGGGAGCTGTCTCAGCTACTGTGTGTCTGACCTGGGGGAGCTGTCTCAGCTACTGTGTGTCAGACCTGGGGGAGCTGTCTCAGCTACTGTGTGTCAGACCTGGGGAGCTGTCTCAGCTACTGTGTGTCAGACCTGGGGGAGCTGTCTCAGCTACTGTGTGTCAGACCTGGGGAGCTGTCTCAGCTACTGTGTGTCAGACCTGGGGAGCTGTCTCAGCTACTTTGTGTCAGACCTGGGGAGCTGTCTCAGCTACTGTGTATCAGACCTGGGGAGCTGTCTCAGCTACTGTGTGTCAGACCTGGGGGAGCTGTCTCAGCTACTGTGTGTCTGACCTGGGGGAGCTGTCTCAGCTACTTTGTGTCAGACCTGGGGGAGCTGTCTCAGCTACTGTGTGTCAGACCTGGGGAGCTGTCTCAGCTACTGTGTGTCAGACCTGGGGGAGCTGTCTCAGCTACTGTGTGTCAGACCTGGGGAGCTGTCTCAGCTACTGTGTGTCAGACCTGGGGGAGCTGTCTCAGCTACTGTGTGTCTGACCTGGGGGAGCTGTCTCAGCTACTGTGTGTCAGACCTGGGGAGCTGTCTCAGCTACTTTGTGTCAGACCTGGGGGAGCTGTCTCAGCAACTGTGTGTCAGACCTGGGGGAGCTGTCTCAGCTACTGTGTGTCAGACCTGGGGGAGCTGTCTCAGCTACTGTGTGTCAGACCTGGGGAGCTGTCTCAGCTACTTTGTGTCAGACCTGGGGAGCTGTCTCAGCTACTGTGTGTCAGACCTGGGGGAGCTGTCTCAGCTACTGTGTGTCAGACCTGGGGGAGCTGTCTCAGCTACTGTGTGTCAGACCTGGGGGAGCTGTCTCAGCTACTGTGTGTCAGACCTGGGGGAGCTGTCTCAGCTACTGTGTGTCAGACCTGGGGGAGCTGTCTCAGCTACTGTGTGTCAGACCTGGGGGAGCTGTCTCAGCTACTGTGTGTCAGACCTGGGGGAGCTGTCTCAGCTACTGTGTGTCAGACCTGGGGGAGCTGTCTCAGCTACTGTGTGTCAGACCTGGGGGAGCTGTCTCAGCTACTGTGTGTCTGACCTGGGGAGCTGTCTCAGCTACTGTGTGTCAGACCTGGGGGAGCTGGAGATTGATATTGTGTGTGTGTATACACCTAGTTGTATTCACCTAGTTGTATTCACCTAGTTGTATTCACCTAGTTGTATTCACCTAGTTGTATTCTAGTTGTATTCACCTAGTTGTATTCACCTAGTTGTATTTACCTCGTTGTATTCACCTAGTTGTATTCACCTAGTTGTATTCACCTAGTTGTATTTACCTCGTATTCACCTAGTTGTATTTACCTCGTTGTATTCACCTCGTTGTATTTACCTAGTTGTATTTACCTCGTTGTATTTACCTAGTTGTATTCACCTAGTTGTATTCACCTCGTTGTATTCACTTCGTTGTGCATGCGGGGGTTGAGCTCTGTTCTTTCGGCCCGCCTCTCAACTGGCAATCAACTGTTTCTACTACTACTTTCTTTTCTCCACACCACACACACACACACACACACCAGGAAGCAGCCCGTGACAGCTGACTAACTCCCAGGTAGCTATTTACTGCTAGGAAACAGAAGCATCAGGGTGAAAGAAACTCTGCCTATTGTTTCTCGCCGGCGCCGGGAATCGAACCCGGGACCACAGGATCACGCGTCCATCGTGCTGTCCAGTCAGCCACCACACACACCGGTGTGTTCTGTGTGTACTCACCTATTTGTGCTTGCAAGGGTTGAGGTTTGGCTCTTTGGTCCCGCCTCTCAACTGTCAATCAACTGGTGAACAGATTCCTGAGCCTACTGGGCTCTATCATATCTACATTTCAAACTGTGTATGGAGTCAGCCTCCACCACATCACTGCCTAAGGCATTCTACCTGTTAACTACTCTGACATTGAAAAATTCTTTCTAATGTCCCTGTGGCTTGTGTGGGTACTCAGTTTCCACCGGTGTCCCCTTGTTCGCGTACCACCAGTGTTGAATAGTTATCCTTGTCTACCCCTGTCGATTCCCCTGAGGATTTTGTAGGTAGTGATCATGTCTCCCTTTACTCTCCTGTCTTCCAGTGTCGTAAGGTGCATTTCCCGCAGCCTTTCCTCATGCCTCTTAGTTCTGGGTCTAGTCTAGTTGCATACCTTTGAACTTTTTCCAGCTTCGTCTTGTGCTTGACAAGGTACGGGCTCCATGCTGGGGCCGCATACTCCAGGATTGGTCTTACATATGTGGTGTACAAGATTCTGAATGATTCCTTACACAGGTTCCTGAACGCTGTTCTGATGTTAGCCAGCCTCGCATATGCCGCAGACGTTATTCTCTTTATGTGGGCTTCAGGAGACAGGTTTGGTGTGATATCAACTCCTAGATCTTTCTCTCAGTTCGTTTTATTAAGTACTTCATCTCCTATTCCGTATCCTGTGTCTGGCCTCTTGTTTCCACCGCCTAGTTTCATTACTTTGCATTTACTCGGGTTGAACTTTAGCAGCCATTTGTTGGACCATACGTTCAGTCTGTCTAGGTCGTCCTGTAGCCTCCTACTATCATCCTGTGTGTGTGTGTGTGTGTGTGTGTGTGTGTGTGTGTGTGTGTGTGTGTGTGTGTGTGTGTGTGTGTGTGTGTGTGTGTGTGTGTGTGTGTGTGTGTACTCACCTAGTTACTCACCTAGTTGTGTCTGCAGGATCGAGCATTGACTCTTGGATCCCGCCTTTCGAGCATCGGTTCTTTACAGCAATGACTCCTGTCCCATTTCCCTATCATACCTGGTTTTAAAATTATGAATAGTATTTGCTTCCACAACCTGTTCCCCAAGTGCATTCCATTTCCCCACTACTCTCACGCTAAAAGAAAACTTCCTAACATCTCTGTGACTCATCTGAGTTTCAAGCTTCCATCCATGTCCCCTCGTACTGTTACTATTCTGTGTGAACATTTCGTCTATGTCCACTCTGTCAATCCCTCTGAGTATTTTATACGTTCCTATCATGTCCCCCCTCTCCCTTCTTCTTTCTAATGTCGTAAGGCACAGTTCCCTCAGGCGCTCCTCATACCCCATCCCGCGTAGCTCTGGGACGAGTCTCGTTGCAAACCTCTGAACCTTTTCCAGTTTCATTATATGCTTCTTCAGATGGGGATTCCATGATGAGGCGGCATACTCTAAGACTGGCCTCACGTAGGCAGTGTAAAGCGCCCTAAATGCCTCCTTACTTAGGTTTCTGAATGATGTTCTAACTTTTGCCAGTGTAGAGTACGCTGCTGTCGTTATCCTATTAATATGTGCCTCAGGAGATAGATTAGGTGTTACCTCCACACCCAGGTCTCTTTCACGCGTCGTCACAGGTAGGCTGTTCCCCTTCATTGTGTACTGTCCCTTTGGTCTCCTATCTCCTAGTCCCATTTCCATAACTTTACATTTGCTCGTGTTGAATTCCAGGAGCCATTTCTCTGACCATCTCTGCAACCTGTTCAGGTCCTCTTGGAGGATCCTGCAATCCTCATCTGTCACAACTCTTCTCATCAACTTTGCGTCATCCGCAAACATCGACATGTAGGACTCTACGCCTGTAAACATGTTAACATATACAAGAAATAGAATTGGTCCCAGCACCGATCCTTGTGGTGCTCCACTTGTTACTGTTCGCCAGTCCGACTTCTCGCCCCTTACCGTAACTCTTTGGCTCCTTCCTGTTAGATAGTTCCTTATCCATGCTAGGATCTTTCCCCCCACCCCCGCCTGCCTCTCGAGCTTGAACAGCAGTCTCATGTGCGGTACTGTATCAAAGGCTTTTTGGCAGTCCAGAAATATGCAGTCTGCCCAACCATCTCTGTCCTGTCTTATCCTCGTTATTTTATCATAGAATTCCAGAAGGTTTGTTAGGCACGATTTCCCTGTCCAGAACCCATGTTGATGTTTGTTCACAAACCTAATGTTCTCCAGGTGTGCAACCAGTCGTAGCCTAATTATTCTTTCCAGTATTTTACAGGGGATGCTTGTCAGTGATACAGGTATATAGTTAAGTGCCTCCTCCCTATCACCTTTTTTGAAGATCGGCACGACATTTGCCTTCTTCCAGCAACTGGGCAATTCTCCCGACATAAGTGACTCATTAAAGATCATTGCCAGAGGCACGCTGAGGGCCTGCGCTGCTTCTTTTAGTATCCACGGTGATACTTTGTCTGGTCCAACTGCTTTAGTTGCATCTAGAGTTGTCAACTGTTTCATTACCTCCTCTGCTGTCACCTCTATATCTGATAGTCTTTCATCTAGGGTAACCCCTTCCAACAATGGGAGCTGCTCAGGCTCGGTAGTGAACACTCCATGGAAACTGGCATTCAGTGCCTCGCAGATTTCCTAGTCACTTTTAGTATATGCCCCCTCTGTCTTCCTTAGTCTTGTCACTTGGTCGTTCACCGACATTTTTCTTCTTATATGACTGTGTAGTAACTTAGGTTGTTTTTTCGCTTTGATTGCAATATCGTTCTTATAGTCGATATAGTCCCCTTCTCGTAGTCATAGCCTTCTCATAGTCTCAATATCGTTCTCGTGTGTGTGTGTGTGTGTGTGTGTGTGTGTGTGTGTGTGTGTGTGTGTGTGTGTGTGTGCGTGCGTGCGTGCGTGCGTGCGCGTGTGTGTGTGTTCGCTTTAAATGTAGTTATTTCACTCTACCTCTCGTCACTTAAGAATCTCATCTTAAATCAAATTCTGCGCAATATAGTTACTTCAACTTCAATCCCGGAGGAGATCCTCTTTTTCACCTTTAATTCCTGAGCATCAGCAGTAGTAGGATTGCCATGCTGGGTTAAAGCCTATATGCAGTATTGACTCTCCAAAATAAAGCCTAAAAAATGTAGAACTTTTGAAATAAAGTCTCAACAATACAGTTTTGTCGTTATAAATCCCAGATTTGGCTGTTTCATCATTAAACCCAAACAAACTGCATTGGATTAGCTTAAGCAGTATGGCGATTTAATGTAAAGCTTAAGCAGTATGGCGATTTAATGTAAAGCTTAAGCAGTATGGCGATTTAATGTAAAGCTTAAGCAGTATGGCGATTTAATGTAAAGCTTAAGCAGCATGGCGATTTAATGTAAAGCTTAAGCAGCATGGCGATTTAATGTAAAGCATAAGCAGCATGGCGATTTAATGTAAAGCTTAAGCAGTATGGCGATTTAATGTAAAGCTTAAGCAGTATGGCGATTTAATGTAAAGCTTAAGCAGCATGGCGATTTAATGTAAAGCTTAAGCAGTATGGCGATTTAATGTAAAGCTCAAGCAGCATGGCGATTTAATGTAAAGCTTAAGCAGTATGGCGATTTAATGTAAAGCTTAAACAGCTTGACATTTTTAATGTTAAACTTTCAGCAGTAGAAATGACTAATTGTAAAACTTTAGCAATATGACCATCCAAGTTTAAAGCTTAGACCATACAGCTTTCTGGAACTTAAAGCTTAGTGTTACATTTTTTTTTAAGGCTTGCAAGAACCTCGTCTCCATGAGACACACTAATATGATCTAGGCTTTCAGCCTTAACCTTGTAGCCTTTCAAAGTCTTAATATTGTAGTCTTTCAAAAGTCTTCAGCCTTAGAACCATCAAGCAACAGGGGACCAGAAGCCACCAAACAACAGGGGACCAGAAGCCACCAAACAACAGGGGACCAGAAGCACCAAACAACAGGGGACCAGAAGCACCAAACAACAGGGGACCAGAAGCCATCAAACAACAGGGGACCAGAAGCCATCAAACAACAGGGGACCAGAAACCATCAAACAACAGGGGACCAGAAGCACCAAACAACAGGGGACCAGAAGCCATCAAACAACAGGGGACCAGAAGCACCAAACAACAGGGGACCAGAAGCCATCAAACAACAGGGGACCAGAAGCCATCAAACAACAGGGAACCAGAAGCCATCAAACAACAGGGGACCAGAAGCCATCAAACAACAGGGGACCAGAAGCACCAAACAACAGGGGACCAGAAGCCATCAAACAACAGGGGACCAGAAGCCATCAAACAACAGGGGACCAGAAGCCATCAAACAACAGGGGACCAGAAGCACCAAACAACAGGGGACCAGATGCATCAAACAACAGGGGACCAGAAGCATCAAACAACAGGGGACCAGAAGCACCAAACAACAGGGGACCAGAAGCACCAAACAACAGGGGACCAGAAGCCATCAAACAACAGGGGACCAGAAGCCATCAAACAACAGGGGACCAGAAGCACCAAACAACAGGGGACCAGAAGCCATCAAACAACAGGGGACCAGAAGCCATCAAACAACAGGGGACCAGAAGCACCAAACAACAGGGAACCAGAAGCCATCAAACAACAGGGGACCAGAAGCACCAAACAACAGGGGACCAGAAGCACCAAACAACAGGGGACCAGAAGCCATCAAACAACAGGGGACCAGAAGCACCAAACAACAGGGAACCAGAAGCCATCAAACAACAGGGGACCAGAAGCACCAAACAACAGGGGACCAGAAGCACCAAACAACAGGGGACCAGAAGCCATCAAACAACAGGGGACCAGAAGCACCAAACAACAGGGAACCAGAAGCCATCAAACAACAGGGGACCAGAAGCACCAAACAACAGGGGACCAGAAGCCATCAAACAACAGGGGACCAGAAGCACCAAACAACAGGGGACCAGAAGCCATCAAACAACAGGGGACCAGAAGCACCAAACAACAGGGAACCAGAAGCCATCAAACAACAGGGGACCAGAAGCACCAAACAACAGGGGACCAGAAGCACCAAACAACAGGGGACCAGAAGCCATCAAACAACAGGGGACCAGAAGCACCAAACAACAGGGAACCAGAAGCCATCAAACAACAGGGGACCAGAAGCACCAAACAACAGGGGACCAGAAGCACCAAACAACAGGGGACCAGAAGCCATCAAACAACAGGGGACCAGAAGCACCAAACAACAGGGGACCAGAAGCACCAAACAACAGGGGACCAGAAGCCATCAAACAACAGGGGACCAGAAGCACCAAACAACAGGGGACCAGAAGCACCAAACAACAGGGTACCAGAAGCCATCAAACAACAGGGGACCAGAAGCACCAAACAACAGGGGACCAGAAGCCATCAAACAACAGGGTACCAGAAGCACCAAACAACAGGGGACCAGAAGCCATCAAACAACAGGGGACCAGAAGCACCAAACAACAGGGGACCAGAAGCACCAAACAACAGGGGACCAGAAGCCATCAAACAACAGGGGACCAGAAGCACCAAACAACAGGGAACCAGAAGCCATCAAACAACAGGGGACCAGAAGCACCAAACAACAGGGGACCAGAAGCACCAAACAACAGGGGACCAGAAGCACCAAACAACAGGGGACCAGAAGCACCAAACAACAGGGGACCAGAAGCCATCAAACAACAGGGGACCAGAAGCACCAAACAACAGGGGACCAGAAGCCATCAAACAACAGGGGACCAGAAGCACCAAACAACAGGGGACCAGAAGCACCAAACAACAGGGGACCAGAAGCACCAAACAACAGGGGACCAGAAGCACCAAACAACAGGGGACCAGAAGCACCAAACAACAGGGGACCAGAAGCCATCAAACAACAGGGGACCAGAAGCCATCAAACAACAGGGAACCAGAAGCCATCAAGCAACAGGGAAACCCGTTCACTGAAATAAATTCTTGAATTCGGTGGCTTTCTACAAGAAATTTAGGACCTACCAGGCATTCCCAAGTTGCAGAGATCCGTAAAACAGCCGGGGAAAATGTCGCTGTTGCGAGAGGGACAGGGAGAGGGACAGGGACAGGGGGATGGTGGGTTAGGGGGGTGGATGGCGTTGCAACACAGCCATTGTCTCAGGCTTGCTTGCAATATTGCATCGTATCTGATGTGATTTTTTTTAGGGATGAAAGAGCTCAGTTTTCAGTTTTTTCTCGCGAGACAAATATGTCCCCCTTACCCATTTCCCCCTCCTCAACCCCCCTTTTAACCCGTTACCCCTATTACCATATTCCTGAATTTCCCTTCCATTCTTTTCCCTCTTTTCCCCTCTATTATATCTTCCACCACCCTCCCTCCCTCTCCCACACCCCTCAGTCTCAACACACCAACATTTATCATGGGAGAGGTTAGCGTGGGAGGAAGACTCAAGGGTAGGGGGAGACGGGGACTGTAGTGGAGGGATAGGAGGCCACTGGGGTAAATGGGAGGGAAATGTGGAACGGAGGATGGAGGAAGGGAAAATTGGGAGCGGGAGAGTACCACAGGTTGGCGTAGGTCCCATTTGGGATGTAGGATGGGCTTGAGGTTGTAGACTGCAGGAAGGGGGAAGGGAAGGGAAGGGAAGGGAAGGGAAAGGGAAGGGCATTGGGAAGGGGGAAGGGAAGGACACAGGTAGTCCAAGACGAGGGTTTAGAGAAAGGGAAATAGTATTTTATATATATTAACGATCGACCTGAGGAGACTCATTACCAGTGATTATGAGGAACAGGAATGGAGGGACTATGTGAGGGCCAAAGGGATTATGAGGGGAACAGGAACGGCTGGATTATGAGGTGGTTGAGCGATAATCCCACATAGAGGAACAGGGATACAAATTGAGAGGTTGATGAGGATTGTTAGTTTAAAAATTTGATGTACGTATTTTGGAAGCGAAGTGGCGTCAGGATGAATGTTGATTAGGGATGATTTATACACATTTTTTTTTGTGTTTAGGATGAGTCCTTAATAGACTGAGCCCTTAATAAGGCTTGAGTGGTACAAGACTTGATCAAGGCTGATTATTTCAGGTCAGACAGATTACTTGACCAAGTGTATATTCTCTCAAAAGACAGGAAATGTATATATATATTAAATATAACCGATTTAAATGAACGTATAAGAGGAAAAGATAAATGAATGGAAGCTTAAGGAAAGAGTAGATCAAGTACTGAGAGCAAGAGAGAGGGGCAAGAGGTATCTCCCCCCCCCCCACCCCACCTCTCCCCTCCAAATGGTTTATTTGAAGGGGGGGGGGGCGGGGGGGGGGGGAGAGAGACCTTTACGGGCAATTCAAAGCGAAAGGCTTTGCCATTACATCTTGTGCAATATATTCTTTACTGCCCACGGTATGTATCGTTTAACTTTTGCTATTTCCTTGCCCCGGCGTTGCCCTTTATGAAATCGTGGTGGTTTACGGGGTAATTACCACCGTTTGATTGTTATGTCTTGTTCTGCCTTGGGTTATCTCGGACTTGGGGGGGGGGGGGGCGGGGTTATGGGTGTGCTTCCAAATGCCTCCACTCGTATTCTCTCTCTCTCTCTCTCTCTCTCTCTCTCTCTCTCTCTCTCTCTCTCTCTCTCTCTCTCTCCTTTTCTCTGTCTCTGTATCTCTCTCTCTCTCTGTATCTCTCTCTCTCTCTCTCTCTCTCTCTCTCTCTCTCTCTCTCTCTCTCTCTCTCTCTCTCTCTCTCTCTCTCTCTCTCTCTCCTTTTCTCTGTCTCTGTCTCTCTCTCTGTATCTCTCTCTCTCTCTCTGTATCTCTCTCTCTCTCTCTCTCTCTCTCTCTCTCTCTCTCTCTCTCTCTCTCTCTCTCTCTCTCTCTCTCTCTCTCTCTCTCTCTCTCTCTCTCTCTCACTCCCTCCCTCACAACCTGTGAGTAGTGTTGTGGTTGTGGTGCCGCGGCTACCATTGTGTACGAGTCATAATAACTACATCATTGTTATTAATTATCGCTATTTATTATGGCGCTAATTATTTCACATAAGCATAATAAATCGCATAATGTTTCGATTTTAGCCGTCCCTCTTCAGTCACAACTGTTCATCATTTGGTCACTAGTCGAGGGCTGTCCAGGACCTCCGTCTGTTTGCGAAACCTGTACATCCTTCCTCGATCATAACTGTCTGTATTGAAGAGTTTACGAGCTTCCAAACTTCACAACCCAAGGTTATTATTGTCATAAACAACTTCGTAGTGATTCGGAGGCCATAAGCCGTTTAATAAATGTATAATTGATCCGCCATGATGGAAGAAAGATGCACAGGTTCCGTAATCAACCCTGGACCTGGGCTCCAGCAGGCCCCTCGATCAGACCTTTCTGCAGTGGTAACACAACTGCCTCCTCAGGGACGTTATCAACTGGGTTCGAGCCCCAGCCATGGAGAGCCGACTAGGCAGCAACCCTTAACTCTTTGCCCCTGTTCCCTCAGCAGTAATTGGGCACCTGGTAGTAAACCGATTGGCAGGTCGTGTTCCAGGGAAAACTAGCAGTGTGAGGCAAATGTTGAAGGTCAAGCTCCAAGCCTGCTGACAGGAGTCAGATAGCATCTACCCCTTGTGTCCACCTGTTAAACAAAACTGTAATACGGCCCGGAACTCTGCAACACGGCCCGGGACTCTGCAACACGGCCCGGGACTCAGCAACACGGCCCAGGACTCTGCAACACGGCCCGGGACTCTGCAACACGGCCCAGGACTCTGCAACACGGCCCGGAACTCTACAACACGACCCAGGACTCTGCAACACGGCCCGGGAACTCTGCAACACGACCCGGGAACTCTGCAACACGGCCCGGGAACTCTGCAACACGGCCCGGGACTCTACAACACGACCCAGGACTCTGCAACACGGCCCGGGACTCTGCAACACGGCCCGGGACTCTGCAACACGGCCCGGAACTCTGCAACACGGCACGGGACTCTACAACACGACCCAGGACTCTGCAACACGACCCGGGAACTCTGCAACACGGCCCGGGACTCTACAACACGACCCATGACTCTGCAACACGACCCGGGAACTCTGCAACACGGCCCGGGACTCTACAACACGACCCAGGACTCTACAACACGACCCGGGAACTCTGCAACACGTCCCGGGAACTATGCAACACGGCCCGGGACCTATGCAACACGACCCAGGACTCTGCAACACGGCCCGGGAACTCTGCAACACGGCCCGGGACTCTACAACACGACCCGGGAACTCTGCAACACGACCCGGGAACTCTGCAGCACGGCCCAGGACTCTACAACACGACCCGGGAACTCTATAACACGACCCGGGAACTCTGCAACACGACCCGGGAACTCTGCAACACGACCCGGGACTCTACAACACGACCCTGGAACTCTGCAACACGACCCGGGAACTCTGCAACACGACCCGGGAACTCTACAACACGACCCAGGACTCTGCCACACGACCCGGGAACTTTGCAACACGACCCAGGACTCTACAACACGACCCGGGAACTCTACAACACGGCCCGGGATCTCTGCAACACGACCCGGGAACTCTGCAACACGACCCGGGAACTCTACAACACGACCCAGGACTCTGCAACACGACCCGGGAACTCTGCAACACGACCCGGGAACTCTGCAACACGACCCAGGACTCTACAACACGACCCGGGAACTCTGCAACACGGCCCAGGACTCAGCAACACGGCCCGGGACTCAGCAACACGACCCGGAACTCTGCAACACGGCCCGGAACTCTGCAACACGGCCCAGGACTCAGCAACACGGCCCAGGACTCTGCAACACGGCCCAGGACTCTGCAACACGGCCCAGGACTCTGCAACACGGCCCAGAACTCTGCAACACGGCCCAGGACTCAGCAACACGGCCCAGGACTCAGCAACACGGCCCGGGACTCAGCAACACGACCCGGAACTCTGCAACACGGCCCGGAACTCTGCAACACGGCCCAGGACTCTGCAACACGGCCCAGGACTCTGCAACACGGCCCAGGACTGCAACACGGCCCAAGACTCTGCAACACGGCCCAAGACTCTGCAACACGGCCCAGGACTCTGCAACACGGCCCAGGACTCTGCAATACGGCCCAGGACTCTGCAACACGACCTGGAACTCTGCAACACGGCCCGGAGCTCAACACAGCGGGGGAGGCTGGGATGGAATTCAACGAGTCCCCCGAGTTACCGAGATCTTTCTCGTGACCAAAACTTATCCCGTTTAAAACATTTCAGTTTGGTTTCTTTGCCGTCCTTGTCGTTTTAATTTGACTGACACCCGAGGAACAAGGGATACCTACCTACCTTGAGGCTACCTTGAGGTGCTTCCGGGGCTTAGTGTCCCCGCGGCCCGGTCGTCGACCAGGCCTCCTGGTTGCTGGACTGATCAACCAGGCTGTTAGACGCGGCTGCTCGCAGCCTGACGTATGAGTCACAGCCTGGTTGATCAGGTATCCTTTGGAGGTGCTTATCCAGTTCTCTCTTGAACACTGTGAGGGGTTTGCCAGTTATGCCCCTTATGTGTAGTGGAAGCGTGTTGAACAGTCTCGGGCCTCTGATGTTGATAGAGTTCTCTCTCAGAGTACCTGTTGCACCTCTGCTTTTCAACGGGGGTATTCTGCACATCCTGCCATGTCTTCTGGTCTCATGTGGTGTTATTTCTGTGTGCAGGTTTGGGACCAGCCCCTCAATTATTTTCCACGTGTAAATTATTATGTATCTCTCCCGCCTGCGCTCAAGGGAGTACAGATTTAGGCTCTTTAGTCGGTCCCAGTAATTTAGATGTTTTACTGAGTGGATTCTAGCAGTAAAGGATCTCTGCACGCTCTCTAGGTCAGCAATTTCTCCAGCTTTGAAAGGGGCTGTCATTGTGCAGCAGTACTCCACTCTAGAGAGCACAAGCGTTTTGAAAAGTATCATCATCGGTATAGCATCTCTAGTGTGAAAAGTTCTTGTTATCCAACCTGGGAGGCCTGGGAGGCCTGGCCTTGTTATCCAACCTGGGAGGGAGGGATTGTGGGATATCGTAGCTGTTAGGGAGTTGTGGGATTGACGGCTGCAGTGTGCTGGGAGATCCCCGGGATTGTGAGGGGGCCGAGTTGTTCTGTTGTGTGTTGAGGGGAGTTATCAAGGGGAAAGCGCCAAGCCATTACGACTAATTATCAAAAGAAGGCTCCAAGCAGAGAAGGCTGTGAAACACCAAGCCATTACGTCTATATAGCACTTGGAAGGGGTCAGGATAAGGATGTGGGATGGGACGGGGGGATGGAATGGTGCCCAGCCACTTGGACGGTCGGGGATTGAACGCCGATCAGCATGAAGCGTTGTTTGTTGACTATGTTGGTATGTGCAGGTGTTGACGGGTTCGTGGTCACCTGTTGTTACGTTTGGTGGGTAAACAAACTTACACACACACACACACACACACACACACACACACACACACACGTGTGTGTATGTGTGTGTATGTGTGTGTGTGTGTATGTGTGTGTATGTGTATGTGTGTGTGTGTGTATGTGTGTGTGTGTGTGTACACACTCATTATATATGTTCATTAATACCATATATTTTTATACTGCATAAATGTTTATTTTCGCGAAAATTAATAGCGAGCATTTTTTGTAATAAACTGAGAAAATGGCAGCTCCTGCTGCCTAAAATGGTCCTAAAATCCCTCACTCCAGAAATATGTCCTTCACTGAAGTTGGTTTTGGCCTAAAAGTCGTTAATTACTTGACAACTTGTTATAATTACTTTGGAGTCTTGTGATCCTAAGCTGTCATAAAAATCCACCATGTATGCTTAAGTTGACCTGTAAACTTGACTTTACTAAAAAAAAAAAAAAATGGGTTATTCTGCAAACTTACGTTGAACCGATTAAAAAAAAGGCCTTGTTAACCTTTATCATAAGGGCTATAATGGTTTGAATGTAAATTTTGTGTAGGTCTTGAGCGAGCAGGAATAGGCATATGGAAGACATTACGAAAGGAAGAAAGTTTATGAAAGAAAGTTTAGTTTACAAATATGGAATCAAGTTTGCTTGCAAGCAAAGAACCAAAGTTCCTTTACTGTAATTAAGGAAACTGTGTTATCTCCACTCTCTGTTTCATGGAACTTGTAAGGTTGAATTGAGGCACTGTTACATGAATAGGGAACCATACCTAAGGGCTGTTGCCCTGAGCAACACATCCTGGCACTGGAGGGCCTTAATCCTGGCACTAGAGGTCATTAATCCTGGCACTGGAGGTCCTTAATCCTGGCACTGGAGGTCATTAATCCTGGCACTGGAGGTCATTAATCCTGGCACTGGAGGTCCTTAATCCTGGCACTGGAGGTCCTTAATCCTGGCACTGGAGGTCCTTAATCCTGGCACTAGAGGTCATTAATCCTGGCACTGGAGGTCATTAATCCTGGCACTGGAGGTCATTAATCCTGGCACTGGAGGTCCTTAATCCTGGCACTGGAGGTCATTAATCCTGGCACTGGAGGTCATTAATCCTGGCACTGGAGGTCCTTAATCCTGGCACTGGAGGTCCTTAATCCTGGCACTGGAGGTCCTTAATCCTGGCACTGGAGGTCCTTAATCCTGGCACTGGAGGTCATTAATCCTGGCACTGGAGGTCCTTAATCCTGGCACTGGAGGTCCTTAATCCTGGCGCTGGAGGTCCTTAATCCTGGCACTGGAGGTCCTCAATCCTGGCACTGGAGGTCCTTAATCCTGGCACTGGAGGTCCTCAATCCTGGCACTGGAGGTCATTAATCCTGGCACTGGAGGTCATTAATCCTGGCACTGGAGGTCCTTAATCCTGGCACTGGAGGTCATTAATCCTGGCACTGGAGGTATTTAATCCTGACACTGGAGGTCATTAATCCTGTCACTGGAGGGCCTTAATCCTGGCACCGAAGGCCCATAATCCTGGAACCAGAAGACCCAAATCCTGGAGGTAGTCGACTTTAATCACTGGACTCAGGAATGTGTGGGCGCATGAGACTAGGTACGTTGTAAACTGGTAATTGTGACAGCCTGGAATTAGCAGGTTGTTGTGGATCCAGGCCAGCATCCTTCCAGCAAGAACTATTGTGCTTTGCATATTCAGATGATTATTTTGTCCATCCACTTGGATCATTCCCCACAGCGACGGCTTCGCTTCCTGCAGCTCTGGGTTCGATCCCCGATAGTCCCAAGTTCATTCACACACTCCTATCCCGTACTCCCATCCCTTCCAAGTGCTGTATAGTCATACCAATTTACCTCACAGATAGATTTGTTTACGACATCGAATGGGGACTCCAAGATCAGTAACACCATGAATGTAAATAACAGCACGTTATCTTGAGGTTATCTTGAGATGATTTCGGGGCTTTAGTGTCCCCGCGGCCCGGTCCTCGACCAGGCCTACAATGACGTTAAAGCACAAGGAGGCGTGTGTGGCAGGGCAGGTCTGATGTAAGGGGGGGGGGTAACAAGTGGCAGTTAGCCCAAATGCTTCAGCTGTGATGTGCAAGTGTTTTAATTTGTGTGGGGTAAGCTGTTTAATGGTGGCTGGGGGAGGGGGGGGGGCGTTGTGATACCCGTTACATGCCTTCCGTTGAGTGATCCCTGTTGTGGTGTGGTAGTTGGTTGGGGCTACAATGACGGGTGCAGGGGGATGGGGCTACAATGACTGGGGTGTTGGATGACGGGGCTCATATGACTGGGGTGCAGGGGGATGGGGCTACAATGACTGGGGTATAGGGGGATGGGGCTACAATGAATGGGGTGTAGGGGGATGGGGCTACAATGATTGGGGGGTGCAGGGGGATGGGGCTACAATGACTGGGGTGCAGGGGGGGATGGGGCTACAATGACTGGGGTGCAGGGGGATGGGGCTACAATGACTGGGGTGTTGGGTGACGGGGCTCATATGACTGGGGTATAGGGGGATGGGGCTACAATGAATGGGGTGTAGGGGGATGGGGCTACAATGAATGGGGTGTAGGGGGATGGGGCTACAATGATTGGAGGGTGCAGGGGGGGATGGGGCTACAATGACTAGGGTGCAGGGGGATGGGGCTACAATGACTGGGGTGCAGGGGGATGTTGCTACAATGACTAGGGTGTGCTGGGGGATGGGGCTACAATGACTGGGGTGTAGGGGGATGGGGCTACAATGATTGGGGGGTGCAGGGGGATGGGGCTACAATGACTGGGGTGCAGGGGGGATGGGGCTACAATGACTAGGGTGCAGGGGGATGGGGCTACAATGACTGGGGTGCAGGGGGATGGGGCTACAATGACTGGGGTGCAGGGGGATGGGGCTACAATGACTGGGGTGTAGGGGGATGATACACACATTTTATCGTTTTGTCCAGAGAACTCAATTTGCAAAATGTGTGTTGTTTCGAAGTGATTTTGGTGGTCCTGTTGGCCTCGTGGTACTGGTACTGCTGGTCTGGGGTGGTACAGCTGCTGGTACTGCTGGTGTGGGGGTGGTACAGCTGCTGGTACTGCTGGTGTGGGGTGGTACAGCTGCTGGTACTGCTAGTGTGGGGGTGGTACAGCTGCTGGTACTGCTAGTGTGGGGTGGTACAGCTGCTGGTACTGCTAGTGTGGGGTGGTACAGCTGCTGGTACTGCTAGTGTGGGGTGGTACAGCTGCTGGTACTGCTGGTGTGGGGTGGTACAGCTGCTGGTACTGCTAGTGTGGGGGTGGTACAGCTGCTGGTACTGCTAGTGTGGGGGTGGTACAGCTGCTGGTACTGCTAGTGTGGGGTGGTACAGCTGCTGGTACTGCTAGTGTGGGGGTGGTACAGCTGCTGGTACTGCTGGTGTGGGGTGGTACAGCTGCTGGTACTGCTGGTGTGGGGTGGTACAGCTGCTGGTACTGCTAGTGTGGGGGTGGTACAGCTGCTGGTACTGCTAGTGTGGGGGTGGTACAGCTGCTGGTACTGCTAGTGTGGGGTGGTACAGCTGCTGGTACTGCTGGTGTGGGGTGGTACAGCTGCTGGTACTGCTGGTGTGGGGGTGGTACAGCTGCTGGTACTGCTGGTGTGGGGGTGGTACAGCTGCTGGTACTGCTGGTGTGGGGTGGTACAGCTGCTGGTACTGCTAGTGTGGGGGTGGTACAGCTGCTGGTACTGCTAGTGTGGGGTGGTACAGCTGCTGGTACTGCTGGTGTGGGGTGGTACAGCTGCTGGTACTGCTAGTGTGGGGGTGGTACAGCTGCTGGTACTGCTGGTGTGGGGTGGTACAGCTGCTGGTACTGCTAGTGTGGGGGTGGTACAGCTGCTGGTACTGCTGGTGTGGGGGTGGTACAGCTGCTGGTACTGCTGGTGTGGGGGTGGTACTGCTGCTGGTACTGCTGGTGTGGGGGTGGTACAGCTGCTAGTACTGCTGGTGTGGGGTGGTACAGCTGCTGGTACTGCTGGTGTGGGGTGGTACAGCTGCTGGTACTGCTAGTGTGGGGTGGTACAGCTGCTGGTACTGCTAGTGTGGGGGTGGTACAGCTGCTGGTACTGCTGGTGTGGGGTGGTACAGCTGCTGGTACTGCTGGTGTGGGGTGGTACAGCTGCTGGTACTGCTGGTGTGGGGGTGGTACAGCTGCTGGTACTGCTGGTGTGGGGGTGGTACAGCTGCTGGTACTGCTGGTGTGGGGGTGGTACAGCTGCTGGTACAGCTGGTGTGGGGGTGGTACAGCTGCTAGTACTGCTGGTGTGGGGTGGTACAGCTGCTGGTACTGCTAGTGTGGGGTGGTACAGCTGCTGGTACTGCTAGTGTGGGGGTGGTACAGCTGCTGGTACTGCTAGTGTGGGGGTGGTACAGCTGCTGGTACTGCTAGTGTGGGGGTGGTACAGCTGCTGGTACTGCTAGTGTGGGGTGGTACAGCTGCTAGTACTGCTAGTGTGGGGTGGTACAGCTGCTGGTACTGCTGGTGTGGGGGTGGTACAGCTGCTGGTACTGCTGGTGTGGGGGTGGTACTGCTGCTGGTACTGCTGGTGTGGGGGTGGTACAGCTGCTAGTACTGCTGGTGTGGGGTGGTACAGCTGCTGGTACTGCTGGTGTGGGGTGGTACAGCTGCTGGTACTGCTGGTGTGGGGGTGGTACAGCTGCTGGTACTGCTGGTGTGGGGGTGGTACAGCTGCTGGTACTGCTGGTGTGGGGGTGGTACAGCTGCTGGTACTGCTGGTGTGGGGGTGGTACAGCTGCTAGTACTGCTGGTGTGGGGTGGTACAGCTGCTGGTACTGCTAGTGTGGGGTGGTACAGCTGCTGGTACTGCTAGTGTGGGGGTGGTACAGCTGCTGGTACTGCTAGTGTGGGGGTGGTACAGCTGCTGGTACTGCTAGTGTGGGGGTGGTACAGCTGCTGGTACTGCTAGTGTGGGGTGGTACAGCTGCTGGTACTGCTGGTGTGGGGTGGTACAGCTGCTGGTACTGCTGGTGTGGGGGTGGTACAGCTGCTGGTACTGCTGGTGTGGGGTGGTACAGCTGCTGGTACTGCTAGTGTGGGGGTGGTACAGCTGCTGGTACTGCTGATCTGGACGGCTGTTGATACTAGAAATGCTGCTATCTCTTAGGGCAGGTTCAGTGTAAATGATTCAAGAACCTTTGCAAGGCTTAGCAAAGGACTATAACTTGCACGTGCAATGAAGGTATCCGCTGGAGTCTCTGTGCAGTGTTGCACCTCCTGCCTTCTCACGGTCTGTGCAACCTAGTGAGTATTAATAGCTAGTATTAATGTATTAATGCGGTAGTGGTTATAATTGTTGTATGGGGGCTTGTGTTGTGGGTGATGGTGATTAGTTGTGATGGATGTAGGGGGGGGGATTGAATGATGGTTATGGGTGGTTAATAGGATGGGGGTTGGTGAATGGTTGTCAAAGGTGGTGGTAGTTATTGATGGTAGAAATAGTGGTGAGGGTTAAAGTGTGTCTTGGGGCTAGTGGTGGAAGATTGTTGTAGGCGAGTGGTGGTGGTAGTGGAGTTTAAGGGGGGACTAGTAATGGTAGGCTATAATGATGGAACTAGCCTGTGTGGTAGTAACGGCACACAGCTCCGGTAGTTATCGTGGCTCGGGCAGCAACCCCCCCTCCCCCCCCAGGCCACTAACGAGTCCCTGGAGGTCGTCGGAACCACAACGTCAAAATGTTCACCTAATATTTTATGCCGTAATTCGCGGGGGGCTTAGTGCACTCTCCTAATTGTTCCGTATAGAAAACGGGAGTCTGACGTTGGCTGTCGCTAAGGTGGCTTCAATTAAATGTCTTTGAAAGTCTTTTTATCGATCAGTTTTATATATATTTTTTTGCGAGATATTTCTTGGAATTGGTGTTGATCAAGAGGTTAATTACTGTAACGGGTAATTAATAAAATAATGAAATAAGTAGTAATTGTAGTAACGTTCATTGTAGGCAATTTAATAATGGGAGTAAGAGCTGTTGGGACGGCGAAAGTACGCAGTAACCTCCTAGAGGGCGGACAGCACGCTGCGTCATATTGTTAGTGTGTGTTAGTACACACACACTCACACACACACACACTCACACACACACACACACACACACACACACACACACACACACACACACACACACACACACACACACACAGAGGGGGGGGCCTCGTAGCCTGGTGGATAGCGCGCAGGACTCGTAATTCTGTGGCGCGGGTTCGATTCCCGCACGAGGCAGAAACAAATGGGCAAAGTTTCTTTCACCCCTGAATGCCCCTGTTACCTAGCAGTAAATAGGTACCTGGGAGTTAGTCAGCTGTCACGGGCTGCTTCCTGGGGTATGTGTGTGTGTGTGTGTGTGTGTGTGTGTGTGTGTGTGTGTGTGTGTGTGTGTGGTGTGGTGTGGAAAAAAAAGTTGTTAGTAAACAGTTGATTGACAGTTGAGAGGGGGGCCGAAATAGCAAAGCTCAACCCCCGCAAACACAACTAGGTGAATACAACTAGGTGAATACACACACACACACACACACACACACACACACACACACACACACACACATGCCTTATACATATACGATAACACCTGTTTCGTTAGTGGCAGTTGTTGAGGCAGGTGTGAGAGGGACAACACGCTTCAACGTTAGTGTACTTCACATGTACATAATATGTACTGTTGTGCCCGTGTAATACTACATATAAAGTACTAGTGAAATTGTAACGTTCCAGGTTTCCATCAAAAAATTCTTACAAAGTCAGCCTAACTTACCCAAGGTCTAATTAAGGCCTAATAAAATAGGCCTATAATATGCTCTACATTAGGCCTACTCTCGGAATGTTTTTATTAGGCCTAAGATTGGTTTCATTATTACAATCTTTCATAATTAGGAAGGAAATGTTACAGTTCCAGCAGTACAAAATATGTACTAAAATACATATTTTATGTAATACATATGTAATATGTACTAGACCTTGTTTAGTACATATGTACTAAAGTGTGCATCCTATTATGTGCAGTATTGTTGTTGTTTAAAATTCGCTACCAGGAACATAAATCTCCAAGTAGCACGGTCTATGGCGAGCCCGTAGTTATTAGTGTGCAGTAGCATAGCGCAGAGCTGAGCCCAGTGGTCTCAGTGAGGACGCATGCGCACTCTCTCAATTTAATACGCTTTTCAATGTATCACAGCTGAGCCACGGCCGGATTTAGTCGCATTAGTCTTAAAAAAAAAACGGAACGACCAGGATTCCATCATGTGTTTGAATGACAGTGGAACACGTTAGGCCGCACTAGACGTCAAGATGTACTACCTCGGAGCACGGCACACACACACACACACACACACACACACACACACACACACACACACACACACACACACACACACACACACACACACACACACACAGGGGAGCCTGGTAGCCTGGTAGGGGATCCTGGTAGCCTGGTGGATAGCGCGCAGGACTCGTAATTCTCTCGGCGGGTTCGGGTTCGATTCCCGCACCAGGCAGAAACAAATGGGCAAGGTTTCTTTCACCCTCAATGCCCCTAGCAGTAAATAGGTACCTTGGAGTTAGTCAGCTGTCACGGGCTGCTTCCTTGGGTGTGTGTGTGGTGTGGAGGAAAACAAAAAGTAGTTAGTAAACAGTTGATTGACAGTTGAGAGGCGGGCCGAAAGAGCAAAGCTCAACCCCCGTAAACATAACTAGGTGAATACACACACACACACACACACACACACACACACACACACACACACACACACACACACACACACACACACACGAGAACGCACGCACGTGCGTATCTACGTCCAAGATAGAATCGGCCTATTATTTGGCTATATTCCTCAGAATATTAAATAGGATTAAAATGCTATAATTCCCATTGTCGTGGACAGGAATTCTATAATTAAGCTTATCCAGGTCCCCCAAGGTCGAATCACTGACTATTGCAAGACACAACCTCATAACACTTGTCCAGCTCACGGCTACCTATTTACTGCTAAGTAAACAGGTGCAGCACGTGAAATGAAACGTGCCTAACCATTTCCGTTTCGTCCGGGGGATCGAACCAGGGATTCTCGACTCTTGAGTCGAAGACGACAACTACTCTACCGCGTGGTTACCTACCTTACAATATTTTGTATTAACACATTTAGGTACATCATCATTTGTGCAGCTGCCCTAGACTCTGTTCGTGCTGTCGATTCGAGAGTTCGAATCGACAGCACGAACCTCATACCAGCAATTGTAAATGACCTAATCGCTGCACAGATTAAAGGGTTTCAAATCTTTGTATGGATACCCATCACGCAAATATAACCCATCATAATGTTACAATGACACACTCAACACAATGACACACTGCAGGCAAATTATCCTATAACAAGGATGAAGTTGAATTAGACCCTAGGTATCCCCATCTCTGCTTTCAAACCTGTATTGTTCCAGACACTCAGGTCTGATAGTAGAGAAATTACTGACTCCCAACGACCTGAAAGCACCAGTGTAAAACAATGATTTGTTCAGATCCAAGACCAATGTTTATGGGCAGCACAAAACGTGGACCAGACTGTGCGACACAGTGGTTGCCAGGATCAGGTTGGGTTACCGTTACCTGTGGCAGGTGGCTACAGGTGACGGGTCTCCCAATCCTGAGCACTCCAGGTGCAAACTCTGTGAGCAGGAACTGCGGCATGATCTCCCACACTACATCACCGAATGCCCAGTTATCAGACCATTCAGACCAGTTGGCATGAGGTACCTGGAGCTTTGCAATTACTTTATTCACTCTCGTGTTCTTGAGAATATCCTCATAATACACCCAAAGTTTGCCAGTGAACAAAGTGAATAAAGTTTACTCCTGAACACATGGCCCTGTATGACTAACCATCCTGTGTGATGGGATAGTTAGCATCATGTAGCTAGTTTGTTTTGGCACACACTGTACTCCCCTTCATATGGTCTAGGGCAGCTGCACAAAAGCAGTTATACTGAAATATATTAATAAGAAAACGCCTTCATAGTCTAGCGTACCAACTCTACGGATCTGGCATCCACATTTTAATTACCCATTTCGTTCTATGGAATCCCATTGACTAGGATTAATCTGCCTTGTGTTTCTCCTCTCCCCCAGACACCATTATGAAACATTATGAAACAGTATTATTAATAATAATTCAAATAAAAAAATTATAAAACGAAAACTGTATTAATAAATTATTGTATATATATATATATATATATATATATATATATATGTATATATATATATATATATATATATATATATATATATATATATATATATATATATGCGCAATATATTATTGCATATTTATAATCTTTCCCTCAATATGTTAACGCATTATTTGCATAAGTTTTAATAAGAGCATAATTCATAATTATTATTTATTCCATCATTAACAATTATATTGTACTAATACGAAAATATTAATTATCCACATGATTGGCAATAGTCAAAATGCAGTTGATGTTGAATCAAAACTTTAAGTGACAAATGTCATTTTTTTATCAATAAATTTAAAATATCAAATAAATAAGATCTTTTAGTAGCAGTTGAAGAATATCAGAGTACTAGCTTCATCCACCTGCCCATGCTAGACTAGTAACGCCATCCACCTGTCCACACCCCAACACTAGCACCATCCACCTGCCCACACCACAACACTAGCACCATCCACCTGCCCACACCACAACACTAGCACCATCCACCTGCCCACACCACAACACTAGCACCATCCACCTGCCCACACCACAACACTAGCACCATCCACCTGCCCACACCACAATAATAGCACCATCCACCTGCCCACACCACAACACTAGCACCATCCACCTGCCCACACCACAACACTAGCACCATCCACCTGCCCACACCACAATACTAGCACCATCCACCTGCCCACACCACAACACTAGCAACATCCACCTGCCCACACCACAACACTAGCACCATCCACCTGCCCACACCTCAACACTAGCACCATCCACCTGCCCACACCACAACACTAGCACCATCCACCTGCCCACACCACAACACTAGCACCATCCACCTGCCCACACCACAACACTAGCACCATCCACCTGCCCACACCACAATAATAGCACCATCCACCTGCCCACACCACAACACTAGCACCATCCACCTGCCCACACCACAATAATAGCACCATCCACCTGCCCACACCACAACACTAGCACCATCCACCTGCCCACACCACAACACTAGCACCATCCACCTGCCCACACCACAATACTAGCACCATCCACCTGCCCACACCACAACACTAGCACCATCCACCTGCCCACACCACAACACTAGCACCATCCACCTGCCCACACCTCAACACTAGCACCATCCACCTGCCCACACCACAACACTAGCACCATCCACCTGCCCACACCACAACACTAGCACCATCCACCTGCCCACACCACAACACTAGCACCATCCACCTGCCCACACCACAATACTAGCACCATCCACCTGCCCACACCACAACACTAGCACCATCCACCTGCCCACACCACAACACTAGCACCATCCACCTGCCCACACCTCAACACTAGCACCATCCACCTGCCCACACCACAACACTAGCACCATCCACCTGCCCACACCACAACACTAGCACCATCCACCTGCCCACACCACAACACTAGCACCATCCACCTGCCCACACCACAACACTAGCACCATCCACCTGCCCACACCACAATAATAGCACCATCCACCTGCCCACACCACAACACTAGCACCATCCACCTGCCCACACCACAATAATAGCACCATCCACCTGCCCACACCACAACACTAGCACCATCCACCTGCCCACACCACAACACTAGCACCATCCACCTGCCCACACCACAACACTAGCACCATCCACCTGCCCACACCACAATAATAGCACCATCCACCTGCCCACACCACAACACTAGCACCATCCACCTGCCCACACCACAATAATAGCACCATCCACCTGCCCACACCACAATAATAGCACCATCCACCTGCCCACACCACAACACTAGCACCATCCACCTGCCCACACCACAATAATAGCACCATCCACCTGCCCACACCACAATAATAGCACCATCCACCTGCTAGTTGTTCATTAAAGAGAGACGGTGGAGGAGTAAGGGTCGCTGGGGAAGAAGGAACTTAGAGGATGAAAAAGTTGAAATGGATGTGTTCAGGTGATTCTAGGAGGAGGAAGGCGGTCAGGTAGGTGAGAGAGAGAGAGAGAGAGAGAGAGAGAGAGAGAGAGAGAGAGAGAGAGAGAGAGAGAGAGAGAGAGAGAAGGATACGGAGGGAATTGGCAGTAAAATGGGTATAACGGAAAATTAGAAGTAAAGGTGGTGTAAGGAGAATTAGTAGCGTTAAAATCAGGTGTGTGAAAGGGAAGGAACAGGTGAGGAAGACATCTCTGCGAATTGAGAAGAATACAAGAAGCTTCAAGAGGAAAGGACGATACCTGTGGCAACAAATATTTTAAGTAGATACAATGTTGTACCCTTTCTGTTTGTCTCTTCATCTCTGTCTACCCCCCTTTCCTTTTCTCTCATCCTCACTATCCGTTTCTCCCTCCCTTTCACCCCACACCATCAACTCCGCTACTCTCTCTCTCTCTCTCTCTCTCTCTCTCTCTCTCTCTCTCTCTCTCTCTCTCTCTCTCTCTCTCTCTCTCTCTCTCTCTCTCTCTCTCTCTCTCTCTCCGTCCTATTCCTCATTTTATTTAATCATTACCCACTCTTCTTCCTCCTCAAAGAGAGTGGTGCAGCAAGGCGTCTCATCTGCGATAGACACGTCTAATGGCACCAATATGCAAATGGGTATATATCAAGCCCATTGCACGAGGGGCATATATATAAATAGGTATATATGTCAAGCCACGTTCACGGGGGGAGGATAGGAGGAGAGGGGGGGAAGGTGTGGGACTGGTCATTGCACGTAGCACTAGCCTTGGACGTTGGCTGCTACTGCTACTTTAGTCCTCTTGCTACGTGTAACTGAGGCTAGACCACTACTACAACTGTGTATATTATTGCTGGTACTGCTACTGGGAACAGTATTGACCTATAAGTGCTTCCTGGAAAATACTGGCGGGTTCCTGGGGTGCTGTCTGCTGCTTCTGCTACTTTGCAAGTGACAGGCAGACAGTACAGTGCTGCTGCTGTTCCTCCTGCTGTTCCTTCTGCTGCTGCTAACTACAACCCACTCCTTCAACTACCATATCCATCCTCCCCCCCCCCCTCCCCGATAGGATGCCGGGTACATAGCTGTTGGGAGGTGTAGTGGGGAAAATGAGGCAGTGAGGGAGAGTGAATGAGAGGCATTGTCTAGTTGATGAGAGAGGGAGAGTGGAGGGACACCATTTGTTGTGAGAGGCAGAGAGAGAGAGAGAGAGTAAGGACAGGAAGGGATTGAGGTTAGTGAGAGATAGGGAAGGTTGAAAGGAGAGAGAGAGGGAGGCTGCGGGGAGGCGTATGAGGATGAAAGGAATGGGAGATGATGAGAGGAGTGGGAGGGAAGGACCGAGAGAGGGAGGAGAGTGGGAGGGAAGGACCGAGAGAGGAAGGAGAGTGGGAGGGAAGGGGTTTGTTTACGTCGCCATTTTGGATGTCAGCGTCTCCTGTGTGGTACACACAACGTCAGCTGTGATGTGACGTGGGATACAAGGCAATGACAGCTGACTGAATGGTGGTGATGGTGGTGGTGGTTTGTGATGACAATTGATTGATGGATGATATCGGGTGATGGCAGTTGATTGATGGGTTATGTCGGTGATTCTGGCATTGGTGATAGTTGATTGATGAGTGATGTCGGTGGTGGTAGTGGTTGATTACAGTTGACTGATGGGTAATGTTGGTTGTTTTGGTATTGATGATAATTGATTGATGTCAGTGGTTCTAGCATTGTTGATGCGCCCAGCCTCCCATCATGGAGTGTGATAAATATATCCTCCTTAAAAAGCAAAAACGATTGGGCATGTATCCTTACACCTGATGCCTCTGTTCAATTAGCAGTTAAAAAAAACAAATAGGCACTCGGGGAGTGAGCCAACTGTTGTGATTTGCATCTCGGGGAAGGGCAAAAGTTAGCCTTAGGTGAGCTAGATTATGCCAAAGGTATATATACACCACTGGAGTACCGAGGTATCGGCGAGCAGTTCCAAGCAGCACGGGCTATGGCGAGCCCGTCTATTGCTGGTTTCGGGATCAAGAATGGGATCCAATTACAGTGCTCGTCTCACGACTCCTTTTTTTATCATGGCGGTTCTTGTGGCGCTAGGCTAGATTAAAGGCTTCGTTAGGTTAGGATTGGTTACGTTAAAGGCTTCGTTAGCTTAGGATTGGTTACGTTAAAGGCTTTGTAAAGTTAGGATTGGTTACGTTAAAGGCTTCGTAAGGTTAGGATTGGTTACGTTAAAGGCTTCGTTAGGTTAGGATTGGTTACGTTAAAGGCTTCGTTAGGTTAGGATTGGTTACGTTAAAGGCTTCGTTAGGTTAGGATTGGCTAGATTAAAGGCTTCGTTAGGGTAGGATTGGTTACGTTAAAGGCTTCGTTACGTTAGGATTGGTTACGTTAAAGGCTTCGTAAGGTTAGCATTAGTTACGTTAAAGGCTTAGTAAAGTTAGGATTGGTTACGTTAAAGGCTTTGTAAAGTTAGGATTGGTTACGTTAAAGGCTTCGTAAGGTTAGGATTGGTTACGTTAAAGGCTTCGTAAGGTTAGGATTAGTTACGTTAAAGACTTCGTAAGGTTAGGATTGGTTACGTTAAAGGCTTCGTAAGGTTAGGATTAGTTACGTTAAAGGCTTCGTAAGGTTAGGATTAGTTACGTTAAAGGCTTTGTAAGGTTAGGATTGGTTACGTTAAAGGCTTCGTAAGGTTAGGATTAGTTACGTTAAAGGCTTCGTAAGGTTAGGATTAGTTACGTTAAAGGCTTTGTAAAGTTAGGATTGGTTACGTTAAAGGCTTCGTAAGATTAGGATTGGTTACATTAAAGGCTTAGTAAGGGTAGGATTGGTTACGTTAAAGGTTTCGTAAGGTTAGGATTGGTTATGTTAAAGGCTTCGTAAGGTTAGGATTGGTTACGTTAAAGGCTTCGTAAGATTAGGATTGGTTACGTTAAAGGCTTAGTAAGGGTAGGATTGGTTACGTTAAAGGTTTCGAAAGGTTAGGATTGGTTATGTTAAAGGCTTCGTAAGGTTAGGATTGGTTACGTTAAAGGCTTCGTAAGGCTAGGATTGGTTAGGTTTGGCTTTCGTTCAGTGGCTACTAATTGGACGTTTCTCTTCATCCTCTTCGTCTTATCCTTCGTTGTCTTCCACTTCTCTTTCCTGTCCATTTTCCTCTCCCACTTGGTCATTCACCTCTCACCCATCATCACATATATCCTCTTGAGTCTCTCTCTCTCCCTCCCTCTGTCTCTCAACTCTCTTTTTCTCCTCTCTGCTACTGCTCCCACTGTTCTCCATTCCGCTTCTCCCTGTACTCTTTTTACCTTTCACATTTCTTCGTTTCACTCTCCCCTCTTCTCTCGGGTTATCCCCTCTTTCCGGTGGATTCTTTCACGTCTCCCT
>NC_091212.1:23543157-23547484 GCF_040958095.1 Procambarus clarkii
GAGGATGCTGCTTCTGCCCTAATGATGCTTCTTCTGCCCTGAGGATGCTGCTTATGCCCTGAGGATGCTGCTTCTGCCCTGAGGATGCTTCTTCTGCCCTGAGGATGCTGCTTCTGCCCTGAGGATGCTGCTTCTGCCCTGAGGATGCTTCTTCTGCCCTGAGGATGCTGCTTCTGCCCTGAGGATGCTGCTTCTGCCCTGAGGATGCTTCTTCTGCCCTGAGGATGTTGCTTCTACCCTGAGGATGCTGCTTCTGCCCTGAGGATGTTGCTTCTACCCTGAGGATGCTGCTTCTGCCCTGAGGATGCTGCTTCTGCCCTGAGGATGCTTCTTCTGCCCTGAGGATGCTGCTTCTGCCCTGAGGATGCTGCTTCTGCCCTGAGGATGCTTCTTCTGCCCTGAGGATGCTGCTTCTGCCCTGAGGATGCTTCTTCTGCCCTGAGGATGCTGCTTCTGCCCCGAGGATGCTGCTCAGCTGCTGCGAGGATGCTGCTTCTGCCCTGAGGATGCTGCTTCTGCCCTGAGGATGCTTCTTCTGCCCTGAGGATGCTGCTTCTGCCCCGAGGATGCTGCTCAGCTGCTGCGAGGATGCTGCTTCTGCCCTGAGGATGCTGCTTCTGCCCTGAGGATGCTGCTTCTGCCCTGAGGATGCTGCTCAGCTGCTGCGAGGATGCTGGTGCTGCTGCTCTTATGAGGGGATGAAAATAGAACAGGGAGAGGGGGAGGAGGAATAATATAACATGTTCGAGGTATTGAAATAGATGAAAGCCAAAAGGAAGAACAGGAAGCATACAAGAAAATAGGGAAATGGCGTGCAATTTCTCCCTGAATATTTAATATTATATTTACCTATTTCCCCATTATATTTACCTATCTCCCCATTATATTTACCTATCTCCCCATTATATTTACCTATCTCCCCATTATATTTACCTATCTCCCCATTATATTTACCTATCTCCCCATTATATTTACCTATCTCCCCATTATATTTACCTATCTCCCCATTACATTTTATATAATTGTATTTATGATTTACTGAATTCCTAAAACTGTGTTACATCTGAGGAGAAGCTATCCCAGCTAAAAAAAACAAAAACCTATCCCCAGCTCCAAAACCTATCCCAGTTCCTGGAGAGACAGGGAGCGTGTACACCAGAGAGCAGGAACAGGAAACTTGCTGCTCTTGAGTCTCTGATTTGCCTAATGAGTTCCTCGCCCAACTTTCAAGGACTTTAATATACATTTGCCCCCACGAGCCAAGGGTCCCTTAATTGTGCCTCTATTGACAAGAGCCTGCTACACTGTTTTAATAGTTCACACACACACACTGTACTTTATTTTACACTTGTATTTGCATATGCTGTAAGTGGTAAGGTTTAGAGGTGCTGAGAGAGAGAGAGATAGAGAGAGAGATAGAGAGATAGAGAGAGAGAGAGAGAGAGAGAGAGAGATAGAGAGATAGAGAGATAGAGAGAGAGAGAGAGAGAGAGAGAGAGAGAGAGAGAGAGAGAGAGAGAGAGAGAGAGAGAGAAAGCGCAGAATATAAGAATGAGAAAGACATTTCTAATTTTTTTTTAATATCTAACAGTGTTTGCATCTGGCAATCGTCTGGGTATTTAATAAGACCTTCACTTGAGGTTGTCAGGTGTAAGCTGTCTCAGTTGGGTATTTGAATTGGTCGTTGGGTCACAGTTGTTAACTAGAGTAGTTAGGCCTACTCAAATTTTGACCCTTATTGCCTCTTAAACTGTTGTTTGAATCCTTTTCAAACTGCATCTTAATCCCTTTTAATTCATCCTTTAATCTCCCCCCCCCCCTTCCTTTCAACCCTTTCAAATCGTTTCTAACGTAATTTTCAAACCATTTTTTCCCTTTCAAACCGCTTCTCTCCTTCAATAGTCTCCTCAACACTCAAATACATTCTAATACACTTAAATAGCTTCTCAAATACACACTCTAACAGCCACTCAAATAGCCTCTTGAACGGCCTCCGGAATGCCCTCCCAAACTGCCTCTCGACTCTTCTGAAACTACCACCAGTCATTCGGTATTAATGCTCCCATGATGACTTCTTTCTCCTCATGCTGCTTAGAGGGTGATGATGTTGGAGGTCGTGGTGGTGGGGAAGGGTGGTGGTGGGGGGAGTGTTGGTGGGGGAGGGTGGTGGTGGGGGAGGGTGGTGGTGGGGAAGGGTGGTGATTGTGGGGGGGGGGGTAGGGTGGCAATTGACCCGTAAATATTAGTAATAATAACATTATCTTCTTACAACAAGATTCGCAGCGTATTCATATAGTTCAGATATCATGTGCTGAGATATGAGCTACGGTGGAAGGCTCAGAAAACTCTCACCACTGTAGGATAGGGGAAGTCGGGGACATGCTTACGACATACAAAATTATAATGGAAACTGACAAATTAATAATAATAAGAGAGATGAAATCTGCAGACGCAAACGAGTATCGAAGACAGCCTCAATGTTAGATTTCAAAAGTAAATGTGATACTAGTTCTCACCTTCTACAGGATGCGACCCACAACAGTTAGCTAACTCGTGTACCTATTTTCTGCTAGGTGAACATAGGCATCAGGATTATGGACACGTGCTTAAACGTCTTGCCCTCTTCTGTAATCAAACCCGAGTCCAGTTGAATGCAGGCCGACAGCGCTATACGACATATCTTGAGATAATTTTAGGGCTTAGCGGCCCCGCGGCCCGGTCCTTGACCAGACCTCCTTTTTGTTACCCCCCAGGAAGCAGCCCGTAGCAGCTGTCTAACTCCCAGGTACCTATTTACTGCTAGGTAACAAGGGGCATCAGGGTGAAAGAAACATTTTGCCCATTTGTCTCCGCCTCCACCGGGGATCGAACCCGGAACCTCAGGACTACGAATCCGAAGCGCTGTCCACCCAGCTGTCAGGACAGGTGCAAGTAATTACATATAACCATCCCGTAGCTGAAAAGGTGGGGCTTGGGAGCCGAGCTTGATCCTGTAAGCACATCTAGACAAGCAGGAACGGACACGCACTCACAAACGTAAATATTAAACGAAAAACGGTATTACGGGCTCACCATAGCCCGTGCTGCTTGGAACTGCTTGTTGCAAGTAGCGAATCTTTAACAACAACAACAACAGAGTGAAGAGAGTGACACAGCATTGAACTACTGACAATCAAGAGGCGGGGCTTGGGAGCAGAAGCTCGACCCCGCAAGTGCGACCAGGTGAGCGCACGCACGAGCGCACATGAGCGCACACACGGGATAGCAACAACACATTTCCACAGGCCAATATTGCCTATAACACAATTTTTAGTGGAGGCAGCGTGAAAGGTAGTGGAGGTGGCCCGGTGTTACGGGAGTGTTTGGCCATGGTGGCGCGTCACGCTGACTGCCTCTATGGTATTGTTTTTGTTTGGCCAGGGGGAGAAGGGGGGGAGGCAGGGAGACTGGCAGGCAGGCAGGCAGGTAGGCAAGCAGGCAGGCAGGCAAGCAGGCAGGGAGGGAGGGAGGCAGGCAGGCTTAGACATGCAGGCAGGCAGGCAGGCAGGGAGGCAGGCAGGGAGGGAGACTGGCAGGCAGGCAGGGAGGCTTAGACATGCAGGCAGGCAGGCAGGCAGGCAGGCAGGCAGGCAAGCAGGCAGGCAGGCAGGAAGGCAGGCAGGCAGGCAGGCAGGCAGGCAGGCAGGCAGGCAGGAAGGCAGGCAGGCAGGCAGGCAGGAAGGCAGACAAGCAGGCAGGCAGGAAGGCAGGCAGGAAGGCAGGCAGGCAGGAAGGCAGGCAGGCAGGCAGGCAGGCAGGCAGGCAGGCAGGCAGGCAGGCAGGCAGGCAGGCAGACAGGCAGACAGACAGACAGGCAGGCAGGCAGACAGACAGACAGACAGGCAGGCAGGCAGGCAGGCAGGCAGGCAGGGAGGCAGGCAGGCAGGCAGGCAGGCAGGCAGGGAGGCAGGCAGGCAGGCAGGCAGGCAGGGATATACAGATGGAAGGATTGGTGGAGTGATGTGAGAGAGCGGTCCAGGTGCGTGTAGCAGCGTGTTGTGTTATTACAGTGTTAAGCTTAGCACCACACAACAGTGTTATGTACACTGTCTCAGTTACCGTCACTCAACCTATTTCCTCACCCAATTTGTGTCCCTATTTTAGTCTGTGTTGATGTTGATACGATGGGAGTAGAGGGGCAGCATTTTCCGTAGCACATGTGTAACAGCATATAGGTTAGTGTAATGGGTATGTTGGGTGAAGTTGATGGGTAGGGGGAGTGCAGGAGGGGGGGGGGTGAAGGATGATAGGAGGGGGTGGGGTGGGGTATGGTAGGAAGTGGTTGAGG
>NC_091212.1:23547984-23570484 GCF_040958095.1 Procambarus clarkii
CTCTCCCCCTTGTTACATAGTGTATAACTTGAATCCTGTAAGGTATGACACTTGTTCCTTGATGTTGTGTACCTTGACTTTAGCAAAGCTTTTGATACAGTGCCACATGAAAGACTGATTAAAAGATAGTCTCTCATGGTATTGGGGGTGCTATATTAAGCTGGATTAGGGCATGGCTATACCAAAGGAAACAGAGAGTTAGTATAAATGGAATCAAGGCTCTGTCCTGGGACCTCTGTTGTTTATAATATATATAAATGATTTAGATTCAGGTTTGAGTAGCAACATTTGCAAATTTGCCGATGATACGAAAATCGGTAGGGAAATTAATTCGGAGGAGGACTCACTATCACTTCAAGTTGATCTATATAGGGTTTTGAAATGGTCAAAGGATTGGCAGATGCAGTTTAATGCTGATAAATGTAAAGTTCTGAGGTTAGGTAATGAGGATAGAGTTACAAGGTACGAGCTGGATGGTGTTGAGATTGCGAAGTCGGATTGCGAAAGGGATCTGGGAGTTATGATTAGTAAGAATTTAAAACAAAAGGATCAATGCATAAATGTTCGTAATAAGGCAAATCGGACACTTGGATTTATTAATCGCAGCGTTAGTAACAAGACACCTGGTGTGGTTCTCAAGCTATATCTTGCTCTAGTTAGGCCCCATTTAGATTATGCAGTTCAGTTTTGGTCGCCATATTATAGAATGGATATAAATTCACTTGAACGTGTCCAGCGTAGGATGACTAAGTTAATTCCCCAAATTAGAAATCTTTCATATTTTTTTTTTTTTTGAGATATATACAAGAGTTGTTACATTCTTGTACAGCCACTAGTACGCGTAGCGTTTCGGGCAGGTCCCTGGAATACGATCCCCTGCCGCGAAGAATCGTTTTTTCATCCAAGTACACATTTTACTGTTGCGTTAAACAGAGGCTACAGTTAAGGAATTGCGCCCATTAAATCCTCCCCGGCCAGGATACGAACCCATGACATAGCGCTCGCGGAACGCCAGGCGAGTGTCTTACCACTACACCACGGAGACTGCCACGGATATGAAGAAAGATTAACAAAGCTTAAGTTGCATTCACTGGAAAGGCGAAGAGTTAGGGGTGACATGATAGAGGTTTACAAGTGGGTGAATGGACATAACAAAGGGGATATTAATAGGGTATTAAAAGTATCAACACAAGACAGAACACGAAACAATGGGTATAAATTGCATAAGTTTAGATTTAGGAAAGACTTGGGTAAATACTGGTTCAGTAACAGGGTTGTTGATTTCTGGAACCAATTACCGCGTAACGTGGTGGAGGTGGGGTCCCTCCATTGTTTCAAGCGCGGGTTGGACAAGTATATGAGTGGGATTGGGTGATTATAAATAGGAGCTGCCTCGTATGGGCCAATAGGCCTTCTGCAATTGCCTTTGTTCTTATGTTCCTTGGTCCTCTATTTTTTACATGAATTTATGACTTCGGATGATGAATTGATGAATTCGGAGACCGAATTCATCAAGCAATTACACAAACACAATCTGTTTATATTTCGTTAATTATGGCCGCTTTGTTTACATTCATTAATCACTTTCTGGCCTCTGAAGCACTATGAGGTTGTTAAGCTGTTTAATACATGTAAACAAAGCCGCCATGATAGAGGAATGATGTACAGGTTTCGTAAGTAGATGTCCAAATGCTTGAAGAATGGAGGGTCGTGTCAAAGTAGGGTAATTACCAGGAGAAAGCACTAAGCCATGATGACTACAGCACTTGGAAGAGAAAATAGGGATAATGGTTTAGGATAGGATGAAGGAAAGAAAGTGAGGGGTGTCATGAAACACTTCACATCGTGTCATGTCAAGTCTTTCACAATTAAAGTGTCAACACTTGACAGGGTGCCATGTCAAGTGTTCATACCTTCCTTTGTAGTCTTCGTCAGTCAGATCTCCATGGCACACTCCAGGGGGCCAGATTCACGAAGCAGTTACGCAAGTACTTACGAACCTGTACATCTTTTCTCAATCTTTGCCGGCTTTGTTTACAAATATTAAACAATTAATGAACTCGGAAGCACCAGGAGGCTGTTTATAACAACAACAACAGTTGATTGGCAAGTTTTTCTGCTTGTAAACTGTTTAATAAATGTAACCAAAGCCGTCAAAGATTGAGGAAAGATGTACACGTTCGAAAGTGCTTGCATATAACTGCTTCGTGAATCTGGCCCCTGGACCTCTACGAACCTGTGCAGTAATTTGTGTTTTCCTTTTCACTTCAAGCGACGGTGGTCTTTCAAAAACTGGAGCCGGAGCCCGCGCGCGCCATGCGGGTGATTCACCGTCTCGTTCACGTATGATTCAGTGCCTCGTTCACGTATGATTCAGTGGTGTTCGCGGGAGCGGACGACTCCTGGTTGGTTTGCTCCCGGGATGAGATGGGTTGAAGATCCGCTGCGACAGGTCCTGGGGCCCATTAAGGGTTCTTAAGTGGGTGCTTCAGGGCCCGCTATCGACGCCTTGAATCGACTAACAGTATCAGTGTCCGCTCGAGGTGTCGATTTAAGGGACAAGACCAGGCCCAACCGCTGCCACTTGCTCACCCGGCTGACAGCTTCCACCAGACATGGCGGCTGCTGTGCCAGGCAGGGGGGGGGGTGCTGTGACGGGCAAAGGGGGGGGGAGGGTGCTGTTCCGGGCGAAGGGGGGGAGGGTGCTGTTCCGGGCGAAGGGGGGGAGGGTGCTGTTCCGGGCGAAGGGGGGAGGGTGCTGTTCCGGGCGAAGGGGGGGAGGGTGCTGTTCCGGGCGAAGGGGGGGTGCTGTTCCGGGCGGTGGGGTAGGGGGTGCTGTGCCGGCGTGTGGTGGGGGAGGGGGAGGGGAGGGGGTGCTGTAACAGGCGTTGGGGGTCTTAGAGTACCATCCAGCTCCCACCCCCCCCCCCCCACCCCCACCACCACCATCTGTAGGAAAACTCCTCCAATAAAACAGTTTCACAACCACTCCAAAAGTACACCCCCACCCCCCACCACCACAATCACAGTGCCACCACAGTGCCACCACAGTGCCTCAGTGAGCACCTCGCGGGCCAAGAGCTGCTATGATTAATGCTGTCAGAGCTTTAGCAGCTGTCAGCCGTGTTGCAAATCGAGCACATTTTTCCCCTGGATGGAAATATGCAAAGGGAGAGGAGTGTGAGAGTGGTGAGACGGAGTGAGGGGGAAGAGAGCAGTATGGGAGGGGGTGTAGGGGGGGTTGCGAGGATGGTGGGGGGATTTTAGGGTGGTAGGGAGTGTGATGTGATGGTGGGGGGATTGTAGGGGTGATGGAGGGGTGATGGAGGGGAGGGAGATGGGGTTGAGGATGGTCGCGTCCACCTCTCCATCCTGCGGAAGAGATGGACGACCCGCTTCCCTCCCACGACACCCTCTCCACTACTCCTCGCGCACCTCTCAAATTGCTAGTTTACAAGACGTCGGTGAAGAAAGATGACTTGCTGCACTCCCGCCTTGACACTGTGTACAGCTGCTGCACTCCCGCCTCCACACTGTGTACAGCTGCTGCACTCCCACCTCCACACTGTGTACAGCTGCTGCACTCCCGCCTTGACACTGTGTACAGCTGCTGCACTCCCGCCTTGACACTGTGTACAGCTGCTGCACTCCCGCCCCGACACTGGGTACAGCTGCTGCACTCCCACCTCCACACTGTGTACAGCTGCTGCACTCCCGCCTCCACACTGTGTACAGCTGCTGCACTCCCGCCTTGACACTGTGTACAGCTGCTGCACTCCCGCCTTGACACTGGGTACAGCTGCTGCACTCCCGCCTTGACACTGTGTACAGCTGCTTCACTCCCGCCTTGACACTGGGTACAGCTGCTGCACTCCCGCCTTGACACTGGGTACAGCTGCTGCACTCCCGCCTTGACACTGTGTACAGCTGCTGCACTCCCGCCTTGACACTGTGTACAGCTGCTGCACTCCCGCCTTGACACTGTGTACAGCTGCTGCACTCCCGCCTCCACACTGGGTACAGCTGCTGCACTCCTGCCTCCACACTGTGTACAGCTGCTTCACTCCCGCCTCCACACTGGGTACAGCTGCTTCACTCCCGCCCCGACACTGGGTACAGCTGCTGCACTCCCGCCCCGACACTGGGTACAGCTGCTGCACTCCCGCCTCCACACTGGGTACAGCTGCTTCACTCCCGCCTCCACACTGGGTACAGCTGCTTCACTCCCGCCCCGACACTGGGTACAGCTGCTTCACTCCCACCTCCACACTGGGTACAGCTGCTTCACTCCCGCCCCGACACTGGGTACAGCTGCTTCACTCCCGCCTCCACACTGGGTACAGCTGCTTTACTCCCACCTCCACACTGGGTACAGCTGCTTTACTCCCACCTCCACACTGGGTACAGCTGCTTCACTCCCGCCCCGACACTCGGTACAGCTGCTTCACTCCCACCTCCACACTGGGTACAGCTGCTTCACTCCCGCCCCGACACTCGGTACAGCTGCTTCACTCCCACCTCCACACTGGGTACAGCTGCTTCACTCCCGCCCCGACACTGGGTACAGCTGCTTCACTCCCGCCCCGACACTCGGTACAGCTGCTTCACTCCCACCTCCACACTGGGTACAGCTGCTTCACTCCTGCCCCGACACTGGGTACAGCTGCTTCACTCCCGCCTCCACACTGGGTACAGCTGCCTCACTCCCACCTCCACACTGGGTACAGCTGCTTCACTTCCGCCTCCACACTGGGTACAGCTGCTTCACTCCCACCTCCACACTGGGTACAGCTGCTTCACTCCCGCCTTGACACTGGGTACAGCTGCTGCACTCCCGCCTTGACACTGGGTACAGCTGCTGCACTCCCGCCTTGACACTGTGTACAGCTGCTGCACTCCCGCCTTGACACGGTGTACAGCTGCTGCACTCCCGCCTTGACACTGTGTACAGCTGCTGCACTCCCGCCTCCACACTGGGTACAGCTGCTGCACTCCTGCCTCCACACTGTGTACAGCTGCTTCACTCCCGCCTCCACACTGGGTACAGCTGCTTCACTCCCGCCCCGACACTGGGTACAGCTGCTGCACTCCCGCCCCGACACTGGGTACAGCTGCTGCATTCCCGCCTCCACACTGGGTACAGCTGCTTCACTCCCACCTCCACACTGGGTACAGCTGCTTCACTCCCGCCCCGACACTGGGTACAGCTGCTTCACTCCCACCTCCACACTGGGTACAGCTGCTTCACTCCCGCCCCGGCACTCGGTACAGCTGCTTCACTCCCGCCTCCACACTGGGGACAGACTTCCTCCTCTGGGCTTACAATAGTTACAGCAGTCGGTTGCTAAAGAGTGTAATACCACAGATTCGTTTAGGCCACAGCTTCTTAATCAGACGTCACCCGTACCCGTCGCGGGTGGTGGAACCAAATAATGCGGGTATAAGGCACTCTGTTTCTGGAAATGTTAAAAGACATTTGTTTGTTTGTTTGTTTAGATTTAACTATGGCTGTAACTGTACCATGTTTTGATTACAGTAAAACACAACAAAACTCTCCCAGCTTATTCTGATTTGTCTTTTTCTGCGTAAAATCATTATAAATTTTCTTTAGCTGTTCTAGCTGTTCCTAGCTATCGTAGCGTAAAGTAAAATCAAGCTATTGACGTATATATATATATATATATATATATATATATATATATATATATATATATATATATATATATATATATATATATATATATATATATATATATTTGCTGGTTATCTTTTTGAGGTTATCTTGAGATCATTTCGGGGCTTAAGTGTTATGCGGCCCGGTCCTCGACCTCCTTTTTGGTACACATTCCCAGGAATGTGTATTGAAGTTTATTGAAGTCTATTGAAGTCTTACTGGTATCGAATAGGACTTGAGGTGGTGGTGGGGGTGATTTCAACAGTCTGGCAAAGAGGGAATAGAGACATAATGGTTAATCCATCGAAGGGCTGCAATTGCAAGGGTTGAGAACCCTGTGTTAGACGGTCATTTGTATACTAGTTAATCTTCTAGTTCCTGCAAGCCACAGAGAGAGAGAGAGAGAGAGAGAGAGAGAGAGAGAGAGAGAGAGAGAGAGAGAGAGAGAGAGAGAGAGAGAGAGAAGAGAGAAGAGAGAAGAGAGAGAGAGAGAAACGTAAATGTGACGTGGGTTGTGGGCAACGAGACGACCTTAGACGTCAAGTGACGTTAAAGGACTTCAAACGTCAAAAACAGCATTGACTCAATCTTCTATGAAGGACGTCAATCAGTGAGCCTGCGGGCCGCTGCAAGCATCAGCCACCACCAAGCTATCACAAGCTATCACAAGCTATCACAAGCTATCACAAGTCATACCGGGCCGGGTTGCGGGAGCAGAACGCACAACCCACTCCAAGTAATCTCTAGATATACTCCAGATATACTCCAGGTATACAGTTAACACAGTACAATGGAGTATTAGAATTATTTAAGAATTACCTAACAATTTTTCTTAAATAATTCAGATCTTACTAACACTCATATTAAATACTTGGGAATTCCCTATTTGTACCTCAAACAAATTTCGAAAAATAGATTATTTTCGTTAACTTACAGACTTGGATTTTAATAGAGTGTAAACAAGTCATACTTAGCAAGGGCACAAGAGAATTATATGTTACAAATAATTCATGTAATTATCCAGGAGTTATATCTAAGAATAATTATCCAGTATTTATCCAAGTGATAATTGAAAATAATTATCATAGCAATACCGGCGAGTTTGTATCAGTAATTCTCTGCTATGACGGTAAATAATTTATAATAATCATATAATCATATATAATATATTTGTACTGCGTATTCTTGCAAATATTTCAGAAGTGAAAAATCACATGATCCCAGCAAAGGAAATTATGCATATAATTCGCAAACAATTTCGATTAATAAATTTATGCAAATAATTATGCCGAATTGTTGCGAAAAAAAATATTTGGGTGTTAATTAAGCCTTGCAAATAATTCACCCAACAAATTAACGCCACTATTTTTGTAAATGATAATTCACGAACACATTTAATTAATAGTATCTCTCAATTAAATCAACCTAGTGACGCTCTCTTGTATACAGCCTGGTAAACAAGACCACGAGGCCTGGTCAGAGACCGGGCCGCGAGAACAGTGATCCTAGGAACCACCTCAAAGTAACAAGAGCTAAATTCTTATGAGTTCTCAATTTAATGAGCAGTTAAAACTCTAGCGCCAGCTTATGAGGGAACAATTATCTGTTGTGGTGTAGTTTACGAAGACGGGTCACAACCGTAAGGACCCAGGTTCCATTCCCGCGCATGAACACCCGGACTTAGAGAGGTCAGGGGGAGTCATACGGCCTACTTTGAGAAACACTGGGGGGACCTCGGTAAGCCTTACGGGCTTTCTGCTGTCCCTGACGATTAAAATACATAAGAATTCCTACGAACTTCCAGGAACAATACGTTCAACAATTGGGCAACCCCAGACACACACGCACGCGCCGGAACTATAAAATAAAGAGCTACGAGGAGAGGTTAAAGGTGTTAAACATACCAGAGGTAGAAGACAAAAGAAAGAGGAGATATGATCACTACTTACAAAATAGTAACAGGAATCCATAAAGTTAACAAGGACGAATGTTTGAAAACTGCAACTTTAAGAACACATGTGTTCAAGTCAAGGAAACAAAGCTGCTGTAAAAACATCAGAAAGTACATTTTTTTTCTAATTAGGTGCTGGAGGCCAGAACAGGCAGTAGTTTCAACGTGACAAAGAGTGCCATAAACACAGGACACCAGGAGCGTGGCTCTGTGGTCTTGGGTTCGATCCCAGGCGCCGGCGAGAAACAATGGGCAGAGTTTCTTTCACCCTATGCCCCTGTTACCTAGCAGTAGAATAGGTACCTGGGTGTTAGTCAGCTGTCACGGGCTGCTTCCTGGGGGTGGAGGCCTGGTCGAGGACCGGGACGCGGGGACACTAAAAGCCCCGAAATCATCTCAAGATAACCTCAAGATAACCTCATCCTCTAACTACCCTTAGGTAGTACATACACGCAAGAACACACACACTGACGGTAACCACCTTCCCGAATCACACACTGACCTTCCCGAATCTAAATGGAATGAACTAAACAACGTTGCAGAAGCAGCCAGCTCCGTCAACAATTAAAAAAAAATATATATTGAGATGATTTCGGGGCTTAAGTGTTCCCGCGGCCCGGTCTTCGACCAGGCCTCCACCCTCAGGAAGCAGCCCGTGACAGCTGACTAACACCCAGGTGCCTATTCTACTGCAAGGTAACAGGGGCATAGGGTGAAAGAAACTCTGCCCATTGTTTCTCGCCGGCGCCTGGGATCGAACCCAGGACCACAGGATCACAAGTCCAGCGTGCTGTCATCTCGGCCGACCGGCTCGACATATATATATATATATATATATATATATATATATATATATATATATATATATATATATATATATATATATATATATATATATATATGGAATGGACGCAGGGGCTGCATTACACAGGTTGCTGGAGAGGTGGGGACCAGGAGCTTGCGCTCGATCTTGCAGGCCATTATAGTAGAGTTCACAAACCCCCCCCCCCCCTCCTCCCCCCCCCTCCAATATTACTATATTCGTAATAGTAAAAGACTCAGATGAACTAATTGACCTAAAAAGACACCTAGAGAGAGAGTCAGTACTCCGATTTACACATGAAAATAGTGAAAATAACAGTCTGCCATTCTTGGATGTACTAATAACAAAAACAGGAACCTCTTTAAGCACCAACGTATATACCAAGCCCACCAACATAGGATTATGCCTGAACGGTAGAAGTGAGTGCCCCCAAAGATACAAAGCCAGTGTTCTCAATGCTTATATTCGTCGAGCGCTTACCCACTGCTCTGAATGGAGCAATGTGAGTAGAGAGTTTGAAAGAGTAACTCAGGTATTGGTGAACAACGGATATAGCAACGCGGAAATAAACGCTGCTATAAGAAGACACTTGGACCGTTGGTATAATTCAGAACCTAGAACAGAAACCACAACACCCCCAATAAAATTATATTACAAATCAACCATGCACAGTGAACATATAAAAGAGGAAAGAATAATGAAAGAAATAATCCGTAAAGGAGTAAAAAGCACTACTCCTAACCAAAACATAAACCTGATAATATTCTACAAAACCAAGAAGACTTCCGAACTCCTTATCAAAAACAGCCCGAAGCCGACGGAGAACCCTCTACAGCAGTCAAGCGTTGTATACATGTACACTTGCCCCCACGAAGGATGTAACCTTCAATGTAAGTACATAGGTATGACGTCGACCAAGCTGACGAGGCGTTTGACATGCCATCTTCAATCTGGTGCCCCTAGGAATCACATGAGACAAGCCCATGACATTACTCTAACAAGAGAAATGTTGAACAAGAATACTTGCATAATAGATAAAACCCAAGATTCAAGAAGATTACAAATTCTTGAGGCAATTCACATAAGAATAGAGCGACCTACCATGAACACCCAAATCACGGAACTATTTACTCTACCCACCATGAGAGTAAGGACAAGACAAGAACATATCGATGCCAACACAGAAGACAATGTCCAACATAACAGGCCAATTACACTGGATTAATCTTTGTGTTTAGATAGGAGATGCCTCGTATGGGCCAATAAGCCTTCTGCAGCCCCTATGTTTATCCCTTATGTATCCCCCCATGTTTTTCACCTTCATTGTAATATCACCTGACCTAATGCGGGTATAAAATCAACTAGTATTGTAAGATTGTTCACTTGAGAATGAACCATGGAGGTTCGAAACGTCGTGCAAATTATACAAATAAGTGTAATACACTCTATAGTAAATCACTTCTTTTCTTCACCTTAAAAGTACGAAAATGAGTTTTGGAGAACTCCTATTCCAATTAAGCCCTGATGCTAAGAAAATAGTTAGAGGGATAGAAGCCCTAAACCAGAAAATAATAAATACAGAATATGCGGTCATATTCAATGAAACATGTTTGAAAGAAAACCTGCTGCCAGTATACACCAATATATATATATATATATATATATATATATATATATATATATATATATATATATATATATATATATATATATATATATATATATATATATATATATTATATATATATATGTCGTACCTAATAGCCAGAACGCACTTCTCAGCCTACTATTCAAGGCCCGATTTGCCTAATAAGCCAAGTTTTCATGAATTAATGTTTTTTCGTCTACCTAACCTACCTAACCTAACCTAACCTAGCTTTTTTTGGCTACCTTCCCTAACCTTACCGATAAATATAGGTTAGGTTAGGTTAGGTAGGGTTGGTTAGGTTCGGTCATATATCTACGTTAATTTTAACTCCAATAAAAAAAAATTGACCTCATACATAGAGAAAAGGGTTGATTTATCATTTCGTAAGAAAAAAAATATAGTAAATATATTAATTCAGGAAAACTTGGCTTATTAGGCAAATCGGGCCTTGAATAGTAGGATGAGAAGTGAGTTCTGGCTACTAGGTACGACATATATATATATATATATATATATATATATATATATATATATATATATATATATATATATATATATATATATATATATATATACATATATACACACACACACACACATATATAATATGAATGAAGCCTGGTGGCCCTGGTCTGCAATCATTGCATTACACGTCACAATCGACTTGAGAATGGTCCAGGACGGACCGAAACGTCGTCGTCCCTTCACCTTCTAGTGTGTGTGGTCTGATCAACATACTTTAACCACGTCACTGTGACTCGTCGCCTGCATTACACAGGTTGCTGGAGAGGTGGGGACCAGGAGCTTGCGCTCGATCTTGCAGGCCATTATAGTAGAGTTCACACAACCCCCCCCCTCCAAACGCTGAATATAACTGACTTTCTGAATATTTGGTCAATAAATCACAGACAGAGAATGTTGAAACGAGAGAATATTGGTTTCTATATTTCCATAAGCTCAATCTTCATAGACAAGGGGGGAGTTGTGGGAGGGAGTTGAGGGGGGGAGGGAGATGAGGGGGGGGGAGGGAGAGGTGGGAGAGGCAGAAGGAAGAGGAGAGAGGATAAGGGGGGGGGGAGGGGACGGGGGAACCGTTAAGGTATTTGTTTTTGGGGGAACCAATAAATCTCTCCTGTTCAGGCTAATTTGCATACAGACCAACTCGGAAGTGGTTGGGGTGGAAGTGGGGGGGGGGGGGGAAGGAGGTGACGAAAGAAGATGAGGGGAAGAGAAAAGGGAGGAAGGTAATGAAGGGAGGAATAAATAGCGCTGAGAATTATTATTATTATTATTATTATTATTTCTTTGATGAGTGATTTGAGACGTTCTTAGGGATGCCATCTTCGTCAACACAAGACTTTAGGGATTCTATATTTAATCAATAAAAGACTTTGAGGATGTTGTGTTCTTCAAAGGTGGTCCCTGACATCGTCCCCGTGACCCTGGTGATCCCTGACGTCCTCGTGACCCCAGTGGACCCTGACGTATCTCTGGTGGTGGCGGGACCCGGGCGGCAGCGTTGCATGACGTTTATGAGTGATTACACTCAAGGCTTCAGTGACAACTCGACGAGTTTAGTCTCCCCCACATTCTCGTTTTCTATGACTCAACCTTTCCTCCTGACATTATTCTCCCATTTTATTTTCCTTCTCTCTCTCTCTCTCTCTCTCTCTCTCTCTCTCTCTCTCTCTCTCTCTCTCTTTCTCTCACTCTCACTCTCTCTCTCTCTCTCTCTCTCTCTCCTCTCTCTCTCTCTCTCTCTCTCTCTTTCTCTCACTCTCACTCTCACTCTCACTCTCACTCTCACTCTCTCTCTCTCTCTCACTCTCTCTCTCTCTCTCTCTCTCTCTCTCTCTCTCTCTCTCTCTCTCTCTCTCACTCTCTCACTCTCTCTCTCTCTCTCTCTCTCTCTCTCTCTCTCTCTCTCTCTCTCTCTCTCTCACTCTCACTCTCTCTCTCTCTCTCTCTCACTCTCTCACTCTCTCACTCTCTCTCTCTCTCTCTCTCTCTCACTCTCTCACTCTCTCACTCTCTCTCTCTCTCTCTCTCTCTCTGTTAAATGTCGCAATGTCGAGCTTCAGCTCTCGGTGGTTTTCATTCCTGTAAACAAATGTTGTATTTAGCATCGATAACACCTTACTTTAAATTCCATTCATTTACGCTTCTGGCACTGATGTTTTTTCTGGCATTGTGGCTCCACCTGAGAGAGAGAGAGAGAGAGAGAGAGAGAGAGAGAGAGAGAGAGATAATAAATACTCGGAGGGGGGAGGGGGGGTTGTTCAAGAGTGAAAGAAACGGGAATATCTATAGAACAAATGGACATCTTAAGAGCCGCAGAGGTATTAATAAATATATATTTATTGTAACAGCCAGAGCCTCAAGAGGAGGCAGCAGCACCAGCAGCACCACCAGCAGCAGCAGCACCACCACCACCAGCAGCAGCAGCACCACCACCACCACCACCACCACCACCAGCAGCAGCACCACCACCACCAGCAGCAGCAGCACCACCACCACCACCAGCAGCAGCAGCAGCAGCACCACCACCAGCAACAGCAGCAGCAGCAGCAGCAGCACCACCACCACCACCAGCAGCAGCACCACCACCACCACCAGCAGCAGCAGCACCACCACCAGCAACAGCAGCAGCAGCAGCAGCACCACCACCACCACCAGCAGCAGCACCACCACCACCAGCAGCAGCAGCACCACCACCACCACCACCACCACCACCAGCAGCAGCAGCAGCAGCAGCAGCAGACTCCTTCCTCAAGTGTACAAGTGGAAGTTTTGGAAAATGTTTAGGTAGGAAGGAACTGCATTAGACGACAGGCGTCGGGAGATATGTGAGCCAAGAGCTGAAGCTCGATTCCTACCCCCCTTTTCCCCCATTACATCCCACGATTTCCTGCCCCCTCCTTCTTCAATCTCATGCCTGACCCTTCCCTTCTACCCTCCCCCTCCTCCACCCCCCCTCCCTCTCGACAGGCACGCGACGTTCGGAAGATCTGTCACTAATTGAAAAATCACAAAAGATTAAATACTCATGGCACTTCATCACTCACCCTCCTTCCCTCCTAGGAAAAATCCCCCGTTACCCAGCAGATCCCAGGAAAGGAAAGATCATTACGCCACGTGGGGCACAGAGGGTGTAGTTGGGCCTCGTTTGATACCCTTGCAGTGCCAATTATCTATAGTCTCAAATTTTCTGCAAGGTTACCCTAGCGTCTAGCGGGGAGGAGGAGTAGTAGGCCCAGCAGCCGCAGGGAGACACGGAGAAAGAGGACAAGGTGGAGTGAGAAACAAGTGGAGATGAGAAGGAAGATGAGGAATAAGGAGGAGGAGGAGGAGTATAGACAGCAGTACACAACACTATGATGGTCAGCTCGATCAATAGTCTGATAAAAGAGTCAAGTTGGATTTTTTGTTCTCCTGTGCCGATGGCGGGTTTGTGAGGCATGCAAGATGGCGTGTGGCGAGGGCGTGCCCGCGGCCTCACACGGCACGCTGGCTGGGGCTCACACAGCACGCTGGCTGGGCCTCACACGGCACGCTGGCTGGGGCTCACACGGCACGCTGGCTGGGGCTCACACAGCACGCTGGCTGGGCCTCACACGGCACGCTGGCTGGGGCTCACACGGCACGCTGGCTGGGGCTCACACGGCACGCTGGCTGGGGCTCACACGGCACGCTGGCTGGGGCTCACACACGGCACGCTGGCTGGGGCTCACACACGGCACGCTGGCTGGGGCTCACACACGGCACGCTGGCTGGGGCTCACACACGGCACGCTGGCTGGGGCTCACACACGGCACGCTGGCTGGGGCTCACACAGCACGCTGGCTGGGGCTCTCACAGCACGCTGGCTGGGGCTTACACACGGCACGCTGGCTGGGGCTCACACACGGCACGCTGGCTGGGGCTCACACACGGCACGCTGGCTGGGGCTCACACACAGCACGCTGGCTGGGGCTCACACAGCACGCTGGCTGGGCCTCACACAGCACGCTGGCTGGGCCTCACACAGCACGCTGGCTGGGCCTCACACAGCACGCTGGCTGGGCCTCACACGGCACGCTGGCTGGGCCTCACACAGCACGCTGGCTGGGGCTCACACAGCACGCTGGCTGGGGCTCACACAGCACGCTGGCTGGGCCTCACACAGCACGCTGGCTGGGGCTCACACAGCACGCTGGCTGGGCCTCACACAGCACGCTGGCTGGGCCTCACACGGCACGCTGGCTGGGGCTCACACAGCACGCTGGCTGGGCCTCACACAGCACGCTGGCTGGGGCTCACACAGCACGCTGGCTGGGCCTCACACAGCACGCTGGCTGGGCCTCACACGGCACGCTGGCTGGGGCTCACACGGCACGCTGGCTGGGGCTCACACACGGCACGCTGGCTGGGGCTCACACAGCACGCTGGCTGGGGCTCACACACGGCACGCTGGCTGGGGCTCACACACGGCACGCTGGCTGGGGCTCACACACGGCACGCTGGCTGGGGCTCACACAGCACGCTGGCTGGGGCTCTCACAGCACGCTGGCTGGGGCTTACACACGGCACGCTGGCTGGGGCTCACACACGGCACGCTGGCTGGGGCTCACACACGGCACGCTGGCTGGGGCTCACACACGGCACGCTGGCTGGGGCTCACACACAGCACGCTGGCTGGGGCTCACACACAGCACGCTGGCTGGGGCTCACACACAGCACGCTGGCTGGGGCTCACACACAGCACGCTGGCTGGGGCTCACACACAGCACGCTGGCTGGGGCTCACACACAGCACGCTGGCTGGGGCTCACACAGCACGCTGGCTGGGCCTCACACAGCACGCTGGCTGGGCCTCACACAGCACGCTGGCTGGGCCTCACACAGCACGCTGGCTGGGCCTCACACGGCACGCTGGCTGGGCCTCACACGGCACGCTGGCTGGGCCTCACACAGCACGCTGGCTGGGGCTCACACAGCACGCTGGCTGGGGCTCACACAGCACGCTGGCTGGGCCTCACACAGCACGCTGGCTGGGGCTCACACAGCACGCTGGCTGGGCCTCACACAGCACGCTGGCTGGGCCTCACACGGCACGCTGGCTGGGGCTCACACAGCACGCTGGCTGGGCCTCACACAGCACGCTGGCTGGGGCTCACACAGCACGCTGGCTGGGCCTCACACAGCACGCTGGCTGGGCCTCACACGGCACGCTGGCTGGGGCTCACACAGCACGTTGGCTGGGCTTCACACAGCACGCTGGCTGGCCCTCACACAGCACGCTGGCTGGGGCTCACACACGGCACGCTGGCTGGGGCTCACACAGCACGCTGGCTGGGCCTCTCACAGCACGCTGGCTGGGGCTCACACACAGCACGCTGGCTGGGGCTCACACACAGCACGCTGGCTGGGGCTCACACGGCACGCTGGCTGGGGCTCACACACGGCACGCTGGCTGGGGCTCACACACGGCACGCTGGCTGGGGCTCACACACGGCACGCTGGCTGGGGCTCACACACGGCACGCTGGCTGGGGCTCACACACGGCACGCTGGCTAGGGCTCACACGGCACGCTGGCTGGGGCTCACACGGCACGCTGGCTGGGCCTCACACAGCACGCTGGCTGGGCCTCACACAGCACGCTGGCTGGGGCTCACACAGCACGCTGGCTGGAGCTCACACACAGCACGCTGGCTGGGGCTCACACACAGCACGCTGGCTGGGGCTCACACACGGCACGCTGGCTGGGGCTCTCACAGCACGCTGGCTGGGGCTCACACACAGCACGCTGGCTGGGGCTCACACACAGCACGCTGGCTGGCGCTCACACACAGCACGCTGGCTGGGGCTCTCACAGCACGCTGGCTGGGGCTCACACACGGCACGCTGGCTGGGGCTCTCACAGCACGCTGGCTGGGGCCCACACACAGCACGCTGGCTGGGCCTCACACAGCACGCTGGCTGGGGCTCACACACGGCACGCTGGCTGGGGCTCTCACAGCACGCTGGCTGGGGCTCTCACACACCACGCTGGCTGGCGCTCACACACAGCACGCTGGCTGGGGCTCACACGGCACGCTGGCTGGGGCTCTCACAGCACGCTGGCTGGGGCTCACACACGGCACGCTGGCTGGCGCTCACACACAGCACGCTGGCTGGGGCTCTCACAGCACGCTGGCTGGGGCTCACACACGGCACGCTGGCTGGGGCTCTCACAGCACGCTGGCTGGGGCCCACACACAGCACGCTGGCTGGGCCTCACACAGCACGCTGGCTGGGGCTCACACACGGCACGCTGGCTGGGGCTCTCACAGCACGCTGGCTGGGGCTCTCACACACCACGCTGGCTGGCGCTCACACACAGCACGCTGGCTGGGGCTCACACGGCACGCTGGCTGGGGCTCTCACAGCACGCTGGCTGGGGCTCACACACGGCACGCTGGCTGGGGCTCACACACGGCACGCTGGCTGGGGCTCACACGGCACGCTGGCTGGGGCTCACACGGCACGCTGGCTGGGGCTCACACACGGCACGCTGGCTGGGGCTCACACACGGCACGCTGGCTGGGGCTCACACGGCACGCTGGCTGGGGCTCACACGGCACGCTGGCTGGGGCTCACACGGCACGCTGGCTGGGGCTCACACGGCACGCTGGCTGGGGCTCACACACAGCACGCTGGCTGTGTGTGTTAGTCAGCTGTTGAGGGATGCATCCTGGGATATATATATGTGTGTGTGTGTGTGTGTGTGTGTGTGTGTGTGTGTTTGTGTGTGTGTGTGTGTGTGTGTGTGTGTGTGTGTGTGTGTGTGTGTGTGTGTGTGTGTGTGTGTGTGCGCGCGCCCCCCGACACGGTCCCCCCGTCATTGTCGTCGACGGATTCGGGTGAGTGAAATCGATAATTCTGCGAAATAGCCGTCGTCGAAAAATCTGCAATCGGCATAATGCAAAAGATGATCGTGGATGGTGAAGGAGTTGGCAGCTCTTCTGGGGCCATATGATGAGGGAGAGAGGGAGGGAGGGAGGGAGGGGAGGGAGAGAGGGAGAGAGGGAGGGAGGGAGAGAGGTGAGAGGACGGTGTCGACTGCCGGTATACACAGTATTGACACAACAAATGGACTAGGCCCCCGGCATGGGTGTTCAAGGGTCCTCGTCACTACTCACAGCTAGGTTGGCTCCTCACTTCTCTACCCCAGACCACCTACATACCTGCGGAAGAGAAGAGAGTGAGGGGTTAGTGTGAGGGCGGCTGCTGATGGGAAATGAGGGTACACAAGAACACATTAGAGGGGGGGGATAGTACGCTATAGGTGAGTCATTAATGCTGCCACTCATAGTCAGCATGAACTATCACTCACGTCTCTCCCAGCACCCGACTATCACAAAGCATAAGCCACGACTATCTTCGACCCTGAAACGTGCCCTAACACATTTTCCAAACATACCTACCACCTATATAACCCCCCCCCCCTACCTCCATACACGCTCCACGCAGCCAAGCCCACACCTGCGTCTTCCCCCACACCACCCCCCCTCTTCACGGTAGTGGTGGGGAGGCTGTGTACAAAACCCTTCTCCCACACCCCCACAAATCCCACTATCAACTCTCAGTCCATTTCACCAGATAACATACCAACCTTTCTTCTCCTTACCCCCCCCCCCCCCCCCCAAAAAAAAAAAAAAATTATATTTAGTTGAGCCAAAACTAAAAATGCCAGCAGACAGACCGAGGCAGACACAACCATACGCAGACGGCACAAGATCGTGATACGCAGGGCCCGGCGTAGCCAGATACCTGAAGATCAAAATCAAAAGACTTCCCGAATGGGATGGAAGAGGCTGCCAGGCAGCAATTAATTAAGTGGATGGTAAGGGGGAGCGGGGGAGCCGCGATGGTCGATTTTCCGTGTGTACGACGGTAAATATTGCCTCTCCGGGGAGACATTAACAGAATTGGCGGGAGACCCTCCACCCGTAGGCTGCATATTTATGTAGGAGGGCGAGGAGGAGGTTCGAGGAGGACGAGAAGGAGCTTGGCGAGGGGTGGCAAGTAGGAGAAGGGTGTGTCTGTATATGTGGGGAAGGGGGGGGGGAGGTGTATATGTGTGTAGGTACCACAAGGGGAGCTGGGGGGGGGCGAGGTGTATATATGTGTAGGTACCACAAGGGGGGCTGGGGGGGCGAGGTGTATATATGTGTAGGTACCACAAGGGGGGCAGGGGGGGCGAGGTGTATATATGTGTAGGTACCACAAGGGGGGCTTGGGGGGGGGGAGGTGTATATATGTGTAGGTACCACAAGGGGGGCTGGGGGGGGGATGTGGTACCTAGTATTTACTATTTGTAAATAGTAAATACACACAAACACACGTGTGTGTGATATGCACGAAGGTTCCTCCGTCCGAGCTAATGTATTTCATACATTTTCCTGCAATTGCATCACTGCTAGGGCGGTTGCAATGCAACCTGTTCTCGGAAGCACAGCTACGAACATCTTAACAACTCTACCCAACCCTTCTGATCTAACAAAGAGAATTTCCACAGTAAGCGCCGTTAAAATTTCCCAAGATGCTATCAGCTTAATCCTAGCAAGATGCTAGTGATCGTACCCTTGTGGTACGTTTCGATTTTAGAGCTTGTTGTCGTTGGCTGTTGGCATGGTATGGTAATACACAGGGTATTGCACGGTAGGTTATGCTCTCAAAAACATTTCTTGAATATATACCAACAATATCATATTTATGGGTACCAGTTTCTCTCTCACTTTGCCATAGATGAAACTAATAATTTTCGAGAGAGAGAGAGAGAGAGAGAGAGAGTGGGGGGGGGGAGGTGGGGAAGGGATTAAATGCCACAAAGAGTAAAAGAGAGGTGGAACAGCCTCAAAATTTTGGTCAGTAAAAATGTAGAGTAAAATGGGGGGAATTGCTAATTAGGGGAGGTTCACTCGCGAGTAGGTGAAGGTAGGGTTCCGGATGTAGGGATTGGGGTGAAGGTAGGGTCCCGGATGTAGGGATTGGGGTGAAGGTAGGGTCCCGGATGTAGGGATTGGGGTGAAGGTACGGTCCCGGATGTAGGGATTGGGGTGAAGGTACGGTCCCGGATGTAGGGATTGGGGTGAAGGTAGGGTCCCGGATGTAGGGATTGGGGTGAAGGTACGGTCCCGGATGTAAATGGCTCCTGCTGGGGGCAGTGAAGTAGAGTTTGTTTACAACGATCACCTCATTCACAGACGTGTCCCCCATGCTGGGGCTCTCAAATACCCCCACCCACCGAGGTCCTTGGATGCGATGACATGGTCACACTCTTGTGTCTCGCTTAGTCTTTAGATACTCGTTTCTTGATGAAGTTGGTGTATGGATTGGGGGGGGGGGGGGTGTTGATGTACGGCTTGGGGGGGGGGGTGTTAATGAACGGGGCGGTGTACGGGGGGATGTGCCAAGGTGGACCGAGGGTAGGCTAGTGATGTGGACGAGGTGGGGCGAGGCAGTTTCTATATATTTGGTGTCTCTAAATATGCATGAACGTGTATTGTATCACTTTCTGTAAGTAATCCGGAAAACTGGATGATGAACCCCCCCCCCCCCCCCCACACACACACACACACAAAAAATTGTAGAATTCCGGTTTTCGCGCAAAACCGCACCTGGTATAGAACGAATAACCCGGATTTGGAAGGTGTCCCTTTATATATATATATATATATATATATATATATATATATATATATATATATATATATATATATATATATATATATATATATATATATATAACTGAAAACTCACACCCCAGAAGTGACTCGAACCCATACTCCCAGAAGCAACGCATCTGGTATGTACAAGACGCCTTAATCCACTTGACCATCACGACCGGACATAATGAGGTGATAGCCGAGGCTATTTGAACCACCCCACCGCCGGCACTCGGATAGTTATCTTGGGCATAGCATTTTACCAAATCACCTCATTCTTGGGGGCAACACGTGAGGAACACAAATGCGAACAAGCCTGAATGGTCCCCAGGACATATGCAACTGAAAACTCACACCCCAGAAGTGACTCGAACCCATACTCCCAGAAGCAACGCATCTGGTATGTACAAGACGCCTTAATCCACTTGACCATCACGACCGGACATAATGAGGTGATAGCCGAGGCTATTTGAACCACCCCACCGCCGGCACTCGGATAGTTATCTTGGGCATAGCATTTTACCAAATCACCTCATTCTTTGGGGCAACACGTGAGGAACACAAATGCGAACAAGCCTGAATGGTCCCCAGGACATATGCAACTGAAAACTCACACCCCAGAAGTGACTCGAACCCATACTCCCAGAAGCAACGCATCTGGTATGTACAAGACGCCTTAATCCACTTGACCATCACGACCGGACATAATGAGGTGATAGCCGAGGCTATTTGAACCACCCCACCGCCGGCACTCGGATAGTTATCTTGGGCATAGCATTTTACCAAATCACCTCATTCTTTGGGGCAACACGTGAGGAACACAAATGCGAACAAGCCTGAATGGTCCCCAGGACATATGCAACTGAAAACTCACACCCCAGAAGTGACTCGAACCCATACTCCCAGAAGCAACGCATATGCATATGTCCTGGGGACCATTCAGGCTTGTTCGCATTTGTGTTCCTCACGTGTTGCCCCAAAGAATGAGGTGATTTGGTAAAATGCTATGCCCAAGATAACTATCCGAGTGCCGGCGGTGGGGTGGTTCAAATAGCCTCGGCTATCACCTCATTATGTCCGGTCGTGATGGTCAAGTGGATTAAGGCGTCTTGTACATACCAGATGCGTTGCTTCTGGGAGTATGGGTTCGAGTCACTTCTGGGGTGTGAGTTTTCAGTTGCATATGTCCTGGGGACCATTCAGGCTTGTTCGCATTTGTGTTCCTCACGTGTTGCCCCAAAGAATGAGGTGATTTGGTAAAATGCTATGCCCAAGATAACTATCCGAGTGCCGGCGGTGGGGTGGTTCAAATAGCCTCGGCTATCACCTCATTATGTCCGGTCGTGATGGTCAAGTGGATTAAGGCGTCTTGTACATACCAGATGCGTTGCTTCTGGGAGTATGGGTTCGAGTCACTTCTGGGGTGTGAGTTTTCAGTTGCATATGTCCTGGGGACCATTCAGGCTTGTTCGCATTTGTGTTCCTCACGTGTTGCCCCAAAGAATGAGGTGATTTGGTAAAATGCTATGCCCAAGAAAACTATCCGAGTGCCGGCGGTGGGGTGGTTCAAATAGCCTCGGCTATCACCTCATTATGTCCGGTCGTGATGGTCAAGTGGATTAAGGCGTCTTGTACATACCAGATGCGTTGCTTCTGGGAGTATGGGTTCGAGTCACTTCTGGGGTGTGAGTTTTCAGTTGCATATGTCCTGGGGACCATTCAGGCTTGTTCGCATTTGTGTTCCTCACGTGTTGCCCCAAAGAATGAGGTGATTTGGTAAAATGCTATGCCCAAGATAACTATCCGAGTGCCGGCGGTGGGGTGGTTCAAATAGCCTCGGCTATCACCTCATTATGTCCGGTCGTGATGGTCAAGTGGATTAAGGCGTCTTGTACATACCAGATGCGTTGCTTCTGGGAGTATGGGTTCGAGTCACTTCTGGGGTGTGAGTTTTCAGTTGCATATGTCCTGGGGACCATTCAGGCTTGTTCGCATTTGTGTTCCTCACGTGTTGCCCCAAAGAATGAGGTGATTTGGTAAAATGCTATGCCCAAGATAACTATCCGAGTGCCGGCGGTGGGGTGGTTCAAATAGCCTCGGCTATCACCTCATTATGTCCGGTCGTGATGGTCAAGTGGATTAAGGCGTCTTGTACATACCAGATGCGTTGCTTCTGGGAGTATGGGTTCGAGTCACTTCTGGGGTGTGAGTTTTCAGTTGCATATGTCCTGGGGACCATTCAGGCTTGTTCGCATTTGTGTTCCTCACGTGTTGCCCCAAAGAATGAGGTGATTTGGTAAAATGCTATGCCCAAGATAACTATCCGAGTGCCGGCGGTGGGGTGGTTCAAATAGCCTCGGCTATCACCTCATTATGTCCGGTCGTGATGGTCAAGTGGATTAAGGCGTCTTGTACATACCAGATGCGTTGCTTCTGGGAGTATGGGTTCGAGTCACTTCTGGGGTGTGAGTTTTCAGTTGCATATGTCCTGGGGACCATTCAGGCTTGTTCGCATTTGTGTTCCTCACGTGTTGCCCCAAAGAATGAGGTGATTTGGTAAAATGCTATGCCCAAGATAACTATCCGAGTGCCGGCGGTGGGGTGGTTCAAATAGCCTCGGCTATCACCTCATTATGTCCGGTCGTGATGGTCAAGTGGATTAAGGCGTCTTGTACATACCAGATGCGTTGCTTCTGGGAGTATGGGTTCGAGTCA
>NC_091212.1:23572984-23577984 GCF_040958095.1 Procambarus clarkii
CACACACACACATAGATGTACTCGAACATAGATGGGATCACAAGCAAGACAAGTGAACTAAGGGAAAGAGCACAAGAAGTTAACCCAGATGTAATCGGACTCACTGAAACAAAACTCTCTGGAATCATAACGAATGCCGTGTTTCCCCAGGAGTATACAGTAATAAGGAAAGAGAGGGAAGGTAGAGGAGGAGGCGGAGTGGCCCTACTCATGAGAAGGGAATGGAGTTTTAAGGAGATGGCCATCCCGGGCTGTGAGGAGTTCAGAGACTACATAGCAGGCACCATAACAATGGGAGGACCAAGAATAGTAGTAGCAGTAATATACAACCCTCCACCAAATGACAGGAGACCCAGTCAAGAGTATGAAAACAACAACAAGGCAGTTAACACTATAATTGAGAGGGCAGCCTCTGCTGCCTGTAGAAATAGATCCCACCTGCTCATCATGGGCGACTTCAATCACGGAAAGATTGACTGGGAGAACAAGGAACCGCATGGAGGCGAGGATACGTGGAGAGCCAAACTATTGGAGGTGGTGACAAGCAACTTTTTAACGCAGCATGTCGGAGAACCCACAAGGATGAGAGGCAATGACGAACCAGCGAGACTCGACCTAGTCTTCACTCTGAACGACTCCGACATAAGAGAAATCGGTTTTGAGGACCCAGTAGGAATGAGCGACCACAGTGTACTGGTGTTTGAGTACTTGATTGAAGAAGGGTTATTGAACTCGAGGAGGGATACCGAAACCAAAAGGTTAGCATACCGAAAGGGAAACTATGAGGGGATAAGAAAATTCCTAACAGATATAGCATGGGAAACAGAGCTCAGGGGAAAGACGGCCCAAGATATGATGGATTACATCACGCAGAAGTGCAAGGACGCAGCAAACAAGTTTGTCCCAGTCCAAAAGGAAAACAGAGAAATGAAGATGAGAAACCCATGGTTTAATCAAAGATGTAGGCTAGCTAAGCAGCAAAGTAAAAGGGCATGGAGAAACTATAGGAATAACAGGACACTGGAGAGCAGAGAAAGATACCAGAATGCCAGGAATGAATATGTCAGGATGAGAAGAGAGGCAGAAAGACAATACGAAAATGACATCGCAAGCAAGGCAAAGACTCAGCCTAAATTGTTGCATAGCCACATTAGGAGAAAAACAACAGTAAAGGAACAGGTTATGAGATTAAGGATAGGGGCGGAAGGATTCACTACAAATGACAAGGAAGTGTGTGAGGAATTGAATAAGAAATTCCAGGAGGTCTTCACCTTAGAACAAGGAGAAATTCCAGAGGTAAGTGAGGGAATAGCTAACCAGGAACCACTGGAAGAGTTTGAGATTACCAGTGGGGAAGTAAGGAAGTGTTTACTAGAGTTGGACGTGACGAAGGCTATAGGCCCAGATGGAATCTCCCCTTGGGTTCTAAAGGAAGGAGCAAGAGAACTGAGCCTACCACTCTCCATAGTGTATAACAAATCACTGGCAACAGGGGAACTGCCAGATACTTGGAAAGCAGCTAACGTAGTCCCGATATACAAGAAAGGGGATAGACAGGAGGCACTGAACTACAGGCCAGTGTCCCTAACCTGCATACCATGCAAGCTGATGGAGAAGATTGTGCGAAAAAAACTAGTGGAGCATCTGGAGCGAAGGAACTTTGTAACACAGCATCAACATGGGTTCAGGGATGGCAGGTCCTGCCTCACAGGGTTACTTGAATTCTACGACCAGGCAACAAAAATAAGGCAAGAAAGAGAAGGGTGGGCAGACTGCATATTTTTTGGATTGTCAGAAAGCCTTTGATACAGTGCCACACAAGAGGCTAGTGCGAAAGTTGGAGATGCAGGCTGGAGTGAGAGGGAAGGTACTCCGGTGGATAGAGGAATACCTAAGCAACAGGAGACAACGAGTCTGTGTGAGGGGTGAGGTCTCAGATTGGCGAGACGTCACAAGTGGAGTCCCGCAGGGGTCAGTCCTTGGACCTATACTGTTTCTGGTATATGTAAATGATCTCCCAGAGGGTATAGATTCGTTCCTCTCAATGTTTGCCGACGATGCAAAAATTATGAGGAGGATTGAAACAGAGGATGATAGTAGGAGGCTACAAGATGACCTGGATAGACTGAGTGAATGGTCCAACAAATGGCTGTTGAAGTTCAACCCGAGTAAATGCAAAGTAATGAAACTAGGCAGTGGAAACAGGAGGCCAGGCACAGGATACAGAATAGGAGATGAAGTACTTAATGAAACAGACAGAGAGAAAGATCTAGGAGTTGATATCACACCAAACCTGTCTCCTGAAGCCCACATAAAGAGAATAACGTCTGCGGCATATGCGAGGCTGGCTAACATCAGAACGGCGTTCAGGAACCTGTGTAAGGAATCATTCAGAATCTTGTACACCACATATGTAAGACCAATCCTGGAGTATGCGGCCCCAGCATGGAGCCCGTACCTTGTCAAGCACAAGACGAAGCTGGAAAAAGTCCAAAGGTATGCTACTAGACTAGTCCCAGAACTAAGAGGCATGAGTTATGAGGAAAGGCTGCGGGAAATGCACCTCACGACACTGGAAGACAGAAGAGTAAGGGGGGACATGATGACAACCTACAAAATCCTCAGGGGAATCGACCGGGTAAACAAGGACGAACTTTTCAACACTGGTGGGACGCGAACAAGGGGACACAGGTGGAAGCTGAGTACCCAAATGAGCCACAGAGACGTTAGAAAGAACTTTTTCAGTGTCAGAGTAGTTAGCAAATGGAATGCATTAGGAAGTGATGTGGTGGAGGCTGACTCCATTCACAGTTTCAAATGTAGATATGATAGAGCCCAATAGGCTCAGGAATCTGTACACCAGTTGATTGACGGTTGAGAGGCGGGACCAAAGAGCCAGAGCTCAACCCCCGCAAGCACAATTAGGTGAGTACAATTAGGTGAGTACACACACACACACGCACACACACACACACACACTCACACACACACACACACACACACACACACACACACACACACACACACACTCACACACACACACACACACACACACACACACACAACACACACACACACTCACACACACTCACACACACACACACACACACACACACACACACACACTCACACACACACACACACACACACACGCACACACACACACACACACACACACACACACACACACACACACACACGCACACACACACACACACACACACACACGCACACGCACACGCACACGCACACACGCACACGCACACACACACACACACACACACACACTCTCACTACACGCACACACACACACACACACACACACACACACACACACACACACACACACACACACGCACTCCACTACACGCAAACACAGCCATACAACACAACCCAGGTAAGGTAAATATCGGGAAAAAGCGCCAAGCCATTACGACTATATAGCACTTGGAAGGGGGCAGGATAAGGATTTGGGATGGGACGGGGGAAAGGAATGGTGCCCAACTACTTGGACGGTCGGGGATTGAACGCCGACCTTGCATGAAGCGAGTTGCCTGGTTGTAATCAACCAGGCAACATCACATGAAAACTAGACACCACCACCACCACCCAACAACAACAACCACCACCACCACCACCACCACAAGCAGGAGCAGTGCGGGCACGGAGCCACAGCACCAGCATGAGAGAGGGCGAGAGGAAGAACAGGGAGCAGCAGCAGCAGCAGCAGCAGTAGTCCGAGGAGGGATTAGCAGCTTCGGGTGTCGACCTGTAGGGTCAGGTAGCCTGCTCCTCTGCCACCTGATACACCACCGACCTCTTGGTCGTCCTCGCCCTCTACTGCCTCGCTCTTCACCTCTATTGTTTGGAGTTCTTCCGCCTGTATCTACTGGGTATGGGGCATGGGGCCCACTACCGCCCCCGGGATGGGTATGGGAGCCTACTACCACCCCCGGGATGGGTATGGGGCCCACTACCGCCCCCGCGATGGGTATGGGGCCCACTACCGCCCCCGGGATGCGTATGGGGCCCACTACCGTCCCCAGGGATGGGTATGGGGCCCACTACCACCCCCGGGATGGGTATGGGGCCCACTACCGCCCCTGGGATGGGTATGGGGCCCACTACCGCCCCCGGGATGGGTATGGGGGCCCACTACCGCCCCCGGATGGGTATGGGGCCCACTACCGCCCCCGGGATGGGTATGGGGCCCACTACCGCCCCTGGGATGGGTATGGAGGCCCACTACCGCCCCCGGAATGGGTATGGGGCCCACTACCGTCCCCAGGGATGGGTATGGGGCCCACTACCGTCCCCGGGGATGGGTATGGGGGTGTATAATACACCACAAAATGACTTAAGACATGGCATTTTCTACGTAATTAACCCGTTATAGATGCGACGTATTAGTTCAAATTAAAGCACCGTAATTTTGACGGTTTCCATGTCTCAGCCATTATAAGTTGCTTTTGTTCCTACGCCTCCGGTTAGGCCAAACGGTTGCATTTTTTACGTAGTGGGTAATGGAGAGAACGTGGTGACTGTTGAGGGTTGTGGGGAGAGGGTGAAGGGAGAGGGTGAAGGGAGAGGGTGAAGGGAGAGGGTGTGGGGAGGGGGTGTGGGGAGAGGGTGTGGGGAGAGGGTGTGGGGAGAGGGTGTGGGGAGGGGGTGTGGGGAGAGGGTGTGGGAATGGAGTGCGGGTGTGTGGTAAAGAGGCTAACGTCTTGCTGGTGCACGGCACAAACCACAATAGCCTGGTTGTTGTACTCATCTCTCACCTTCTTTTACCTCATAAGAGCATATGACAATTGCGGTAACTGCAATAGGCCTACTGGCCCATACGAGGCAACCCGTATTGATATCCCGCCAAACTCATCCATACAAATGTCGAGCCTACGCAAAGGGTCCAGAGGTGGAAGAGGAAAAGGTCATGTATTTTAAACCTTTGCTCTCTTTTCTATACAAAATTGAAAGGGTTCAGGCGTCCGGCAGTAAGTTTA
>NC_091212.1:23580484-23591438 GCF_040958095.1 Procambarus clarkii
CACACACACACACACACACACACACACACACACACACATCCAACCCTCTACCACTCCACAGACAGAGTGGTAGACGGCTGGAACAAGCTAAGTAAGACTTGGAACATTTCAGCGATATCCACTACCACCTCCTCCTCCCCCCACTGCAACTACATCCATTAATATCACAACCACAACCAACAATGCCAAGCTCACGGCCAACACTATTCTAACCCCCTTCCCTCCCCCACCACCACAACCTCCACCACTACCCTCCAGAACCACAACTACCACTATACTCTCTCTGGAGCACAATCACTAGCTGCTCATTTACAACCACCACAATCACCACCCCCTACAACCACCACAACCACCACCCCCTACAACCACCACCTCCATCACCCCCTACAACCACTACAACCACCACCCCCACCACCCCCTACAACCACCACAACAATCACCACAATCACCACCACCCCCTACAACCACCACAACAACCACCACAATCACCACCACGCGAGCCAGTCTAGCTCCGGCAATATATACGCTTCTCTATCACTGCACTGGACGATTACGCTAAAAGGCTCTTGCATGTAGAGGGGTCGATGCTTGGCACACGGGTCTAGAGGCGCTGACGGAAGACTGGGCAAGTGGGAGAGGGGGAGGGGGGAGACGGGAAGTGGGAGAGGGGGAGGGGGGGAGAGGGGAAGTGGGAGAGGGGGGAGAGGGTTGAGAAGGGGGAGAGAGGGGAAGGACAGACTAGGGCGATTGGGCGAGTTGGAGAGGGACGGGAAAGAGGGTGAAAGAGGCATTTGGAAAGTGTTTTGAGAGAGAGAGAGAGAGAGAAAGAGAAAGAGAAAGAGAGAGAGAGAGAGAGAGAAAGAGAAAGAGAAAGAGAAAGAGAAAGAGAAAGAGAAAGAGAGAGAGAGAGAGAGAGAGAGAGAGAGAGAGAGAGAGAGAGAGAGAGAGAGAGAGAAAGAGAAAGAGAAAGAGAGAGAGAGAGAGAGAGAGAGAGAGTAATTACACCAGGCAGAAGATGAACACAAATGCAACAGGATAAGAGGATAAGGATTCAAATGCAACCGTCAGGAAAATTATATGATGGATTATGAGAACGTTCAAATCCAGAGACCCCCACAGCTACACCCAACACCACCACCGACTACCTTCCAGTCTTGTTCCTTCCTACGTTGAATTCTCTCACCTCCTTCCCTCACCTCTCACTCCCCCACCCCCCTCCATTACCTACCACATCGACTTAAGTTCCCCTCTCAACCACCACCAAGGGCCAGATTCACGAAAGCACTTACGAACCTGTACATCTTTTCTCGATATTTGGCGGCTTTGTTTCCAATTAATAAACAGTTATTGAGCTCCGAAGCACCAGGAGGCTGTTTATAACAATAACAACAACAGTTGAATGGGAAGTTTTCATGCGTGTAAACTGTTTAATAAATGTAACCAAAGCCGTCTAAGATTGAGAAAAGATGTTCACTTTCGTAAGTACTTGCGTAAGTGCTTTCGTGAATCTGGCCCCAGCACCCTCCTTTCACCTTCCCACCCGGAGGAATAGATCGTAAGCAAGTCAGACAATTAAAACTGGTGTCAGCCTTCCGTAGACTTCAAACTTCCTGAGACTATGACTAACCAAACTGTATTGGTCCAAACATTCAGATCTGATAGGAAAGAACTTACTGACTCCCAACGACCTGAAAGTACTAGTATAAAAAGCTATGATTTGTTCAGATCTGAAAGCTACATCTATGGACAGCACAAAACGTCCACTAGACTGTGCGACACAGTGGTTGCAAGGATCAGGTTGGGTTACCGTTACCTGTGGCAGGTGGCTGCAGGTGACGGGTCTCCCAATCCTGAGCACTCCAGTTGCAAACTCTGTGAGCAGGAACTACGGCATGATCTCCCGCACTACATCACTGAATGCCCAGTTATTAGACCTTTCAGACCAGTTGGCATGAGGTACCTGGAGCTTTGCAATTACTTTATTCACTCTCGTATTCTTGAAGATATCCTCACAGTATACCCAAAATTTGCCAGTGCAGGCTATTAAACACATGGCTCTGTATGACTAACCATCCTGCGAGATGGGGACTTGTATTACCACTGCTACCTTATTCAATCTTGTGTTGTTGATATCCTCAAAATGCATCCAGAGTCTGCCAGTGCAGACCGCTTATCACATGCCTCTGTATGACTAACCATCCTGTGTGATGGGGATTTTTTAGCATCACCTAGTTAGCTTTTTTGACACACTGTACTCCACTTCATATAGTCTAGGGTAGCTGCACTAACCATCCTGTGTGATGGGGAATTTTTAGCACCACGTAGCTAGCTTTCTGACACACTGTACTCCCCTTCATATAGTCTAGGGCAGCTGCACAAATGCTGATGTACCTATTGAATCAATAATAAAAAAGAGACTATCAGGCCATCACAATTACAATGACAACGCGATAATGGTAATATATAAACTCGGAACCAACTCCGCTCTACTGAGGCCTGCCTCCTCGCCCTAGACGAGCTCACCTTGCTAGTAAGGCCACACTCATTCTAACGACCCTTTCATGACCACATTGTAATACTTGGCTTCACTAACCAATACAACCGTTGTGTATATCGTGATTGTTGAAGCTGTGGCTTGTCTTGAACTGTATTATCCAATACAGTGGCCACGTTGTATTCCTGTATACAATGGAGAATGTGTGAAGCACGAAACCTAAAATCCTGCTCAAAAATATTTTTGTGTACATGTGTACACATGTTGAGATAGATACTCACACACATACAGTATGTGTGGTATGGTGGTATGGAGTATGCGGTTCAGTATGGAGGCCATATCTAGTCAAGCATAAGAATAAACAGGAAAAGGTTCAAAGATTTGCCACCAGACTAGTACCCGGACTGAAGGGTATGAGCTACGACTAGCGACTACGGGAATTAAACCTCACATCGCTGGAGGACAAAACAGTTAGAGGGGACATGACCACCACATACAAGATTCTCAATGGAATTGATAGGATAGATAAAAACAGGCTATTTAACACAAGGGGCACACGCACTAGGACACACAGGTGGAAATTGAGTGCCCAAATGAGCCACAGAGATATCAGAAAGAACTTTTTTTAGTGTCAGAGTAGTTGACAAATGGAATGCATTAGGAAGTGATGTGGTGGAGGCTGACTCCATACACAGTTTCAATTGTAGATATGACAGGGCCTAGTAGGCTCAGGAATTTGTACATCAGTTGATTTTTTTTTTGCATGGATATTCCAGCGCGGGCCCTAAGCCTCTGGCTGGCCCACTAAGTGTTGCTTGTTTCTGTTTTACTTGGGCGGAATATGAGTATTTATGACTCGTATGGTCGCTTCAGTAAGATTTTGCCATGTGTGTTTAACAACTTCTTCTGCTCTGTTGAATCTAAGTTGAAATCTTAATGGGTTTGTAACTGTGCACTGTGTTAGATAATGTTCCAGTGGTCTGTCGGGCATTTCTCCACAGTGCTGACATTTCCTCTCATCTTCCGGAACCTGAACCCTATTTCCCATGCACATGGGTATCCAAGCCTGATGCGATGTAAGTGTACTTCTGTTGCTCTACTGCTCCCTTTCATCAAACTAAGTGGTTCGTAGTTGGTTGAATTCTTGTACCAACCCGCAGATCCTGATGTTGCAACTGCTGTGTTGTGGTCACTGTACATCTTTTGCATTGCTCTGTTTCTAATTACTTTCTTAATCTGTGATAGACTCTGTGGTATGTAAATGTCTACATTTCTTCTCTTAGTTGCAAGTTTTGCAGCTTCGTCTGCAATGTCATTTCCTATTATTCCCACATGACTTGGCACCCAGTTGATAAGTACCCGTCGGCCTTGTCGTTTGAGTGTTTGCATTAATGATATGACATATGTGATCAGAGGTATGTTATCACATATGTGTTCTTGTTGCAAGGTTTCAATGGCGGTTCTCGAATCTGTATGTATGATAACATGTTGTCGGTGTTCAGCAAGAGCATGTTCCAAAGCCTTTTGAATGGCTAGCATCTCTGTTTGTAAAGTCGAACACCCATTTGAGAGTCTCCAATCAGTTGATTGACAGTTGAGAGGCGGGACCAAAGAGCCAGAGCTCAACCCCCGCAATAAAACAACTTAGTGAGTACAACTAGGTGATTACACACGTACACACACACACACACACACACACACACACACACACACACACACACACACACACACACACACACACACACACACACACACACGTACGTGCACAGTAACACAGTCTCCCACTTAAACACACAGCCAGGGTATGTCAACAGTCAGATAACAGTTTGGGAATCACAGTCCATAACCGACAGTGTGTAATACCCTGTAACACCCCCCCTACCCCCCTACCCCCCACACCTTTTCCCAGCATGCACCGAATCAACATACTTGCGCTTGATGGCCTGGAAATTGAATGAATGGAAATTGACAGATGGAAAACTAATGGCCTGGAACCAGACACGTTGGGGAAAAAAAAATAGACGAACTGGACACTAAACAGACTGGACTATGGAGGGAATACACAAAAAAAGGCAAAACGACTATAACTCAAAACGACCACAACTCAACACTGCAACACCAGCTTCTGATGACCACTTTGACCCAAAAAAGTGTACTTAACAACACTGTTAAATGTGCTGGCCATGGCCTAGGTCCGGTCCTTATAAGAGAGAGCACTATGCCGGTATAAGTGTATGGATGTTGGAAGGGATATGAGGACGAGTACCTTGGATATAAGGACGAGGAACTGGGTTATAAAGCTAGGATATGAAGACGAGGAACTGAGATATAAAGCTAGGATATGAAGACGAGGAACTGAGATATAAAGCTAGGATATAAGGACGAGGAACTGGGATATAAAGCTAGGATATGAAGACGAGGAACTGAGATATAAAGCTAGGATATGAAGACGAGGAACTGAGATATAAAGCTAGGATATGAAGACAAACACTGGGATATACAATCAGGACTGGAACTTGGATATGAAGCCAACGGGGCTGAGATATAAGGCCAGAGTGAAGGAAAAGATTCACCAAACTCTTGGGTCATTCCGAAAGCAAACACCTGCAAGAGATAAGTAAGATCGGCGTTGGATGGACCAAGTACATCCACCATCCATGTCCCCCTGTCTCTTCCCCACGGTAGAGGGACATCGCCTCGCATTAAGCAAGCAGGTCGGCGTTCGATCCCCCAACGTGGGATGGGGTTATGGGCCCCGTTTCTTGATTCCTTCCTCATATTTCTTCTATGTGATGTATAGTCATACAGGCTTAGTGGTTTTTCCCCTCATTTTGCTTTCCGAGGACTCAATATAGTGGAGTTAGGCCTTTAACTGTGCCGAGGAAGCTTGTACACACACACACACACACACACAGACACACACACACACACACACACACACACACACACACACACACACACACACACACACACACATGCGCGCGCAGAAACAAACACGCGTGCAATCAGGTATACAAAGACAAACAAGGCCGAGCCAATTTTCCAGCAATTCCTCGTTTAAATTTCGTCAAACACGCCAACAACAAGGAGCAGGAACCTGGGGCTGGCATTAACAGTCTGGTGGAACGAACACGACACACGCGCGTGTGGTGAACAAAATCATCATCCCCCAACAACACAAACAGAGAAGCTGTAAAAGGAGGGTGAAGAGGGGGGAGGGAAGAGAGGGGGGGAGGGAAGAGAAGGGGAAGGTGAAGGTAAAGAAGGGGGAAGGGGGAAGAAGAGAGAGAAGGGGGGGGGGAGGGCAGGAGAGTATAATATCAGTATAATTACAGGGTCCGTATTTTCTGCCCACCATGTTCACCAGTTATATAACCTCCTTCCAATAACTTGTATGCTATGACGGGGGCTTTCGTGTGTGTGTGTGTGTGTGTGTGTGTGTGTGTACTCCCCTAGTTGTGTATACTCACCTAGTTGTGTTTGCGGGGGTTGAGCTCTGGCTCTTTGGTCCCGCCTCTCAACCGTCAATCAACAGGTGTACAGATTCATGAGCCTATCGGGCTCTGTCATATCTACACTTGAAACTGTGTATGGAGTCAGCCTCCACCACATCACTTCCTAATGCATTCCATTTGTCAACCACTCTGACACTAAAAAAGTTCTTTCTAATATCTCTGTGGCTCATTTGGGCACTCAGTTTCCACCTGTGTCCCCTTGTGCGTGTTCCCCTTGTGTTAAATAGACTGTCTTTATCTACCCTATCAATCCCCTTCAGAATCTTGAATGTGGTGATCATGTCCCCCCTAACTCTTCTGTCTTCCAGCGAAGTGAGGTTTAATTCCCGTAGTCTCTCCTCGTAGCTCATACCTCTCAGCTCGGGTACTAGTCTGGTGGCAAACCTTTGAACCTTTTCCAGTTTAGTCTTATCCTTGACTAGATATGGACTCCATGCTGGGGCTGCATACTCCAGGATTGGCCTGACATATGTGGTATACAAAGTTCTGAATGATTCTTTACACAAGTTTCTGAATGCCGTTCGTATGTTGGCCAGCCTGGCATATGCCGCTGATGTTATCCGCTTGATATGTGCTGCAGGAGACAGGTCTGGCGTGATATCAACCCCCAAGTGTGTGTGTGTGTGTGTGTGTGTGTGTGTGTGTGTGTGTGTGCTTGCGTACTCACCTAGTTGTGTTTGCGGGGGTTGAACTCTGGCTCTTTGGTCCCGCCTCTCAACTGTCAATCAACTGGTGCACAGATTCCTGAGCCTATTGGGCTCTATCATATCTACATTTGAAACTGTGTATGGAGTCAGCCTCCACCACCAAGTGTGTGTGTGTGTGTGTGTTTGGGGGGGGGGGTGATGAGAGAGGGAGGGAGAAGCTGAATGGAAAAGGTAGGGTGATAGGTGATGGTAGTATAGGTGGGGGAGCTACAGTAGGTTTAGCAGCAAATCTTAGCCCACATATGGCGCCCACCATCTTACCCTCTCTCGCCTTCCCCTTCCCGTCACGTTCCCTCTCCCATCTCCCTACATACCCAATCCTCCATTTCCCACTCAAATACTGACGTTACCTTGAGGTTACCTTTGCGATGATTCTGTGGTTTATCGTCCAAACGGCGTTGCTGGACTGGTCAACCAGGCTGTTGGACGCGGCTGCTCGCAGCCTGACGTATAAATCACAGCTTGGTTGATCAGGTATCCTTTGGAGGTGCTTATCCAATTCTCTCTTGAACACTGTGAGGGGATTGCCAGTTATGCCCCTTATGTGTAGTGGAAGCGTGTTGAACAGTCTCGGGCCTCTGATGTTGATAGAGTTCTCTCTCAGAGTACCTGTTGCACCTCTGCTCTTCAACGGGGGTATTCTGCACATCCTGCCATGCCTCCTGGTCTCATGTGGTCTTATTTCTGTGTGCAGGTTTGGGACCAGCCCAAACTAGAAACGAGAGAGAGAGAGAGAGAGAGAGAGAGAGAGAGAGAGAGAGAGAGAGAGAGAGAGAGAGAGAGAGAGAGAGAGAGAGAGAGAGAGAGAGAGAGAGAGAGAGAATGGTTTCAAGTACACTCCGTTTCTCATCATCATTGTGGGTTGTATAGTGTTACGGTGCCCTCTCCTATTTCTTTCGTCTGCCGGCTTAAAGAGTCATATCAGCTCTCCCTACTGATTCTCTGAGGTTCAGGGAGTCTAATGATATATGTGGCGACCAGACCGGCTGCCAGTTAAGGCATGGAAGTTATATTATAAGTTGTAAATAAAGGAAAATTGGCGCCCTGTTATAAAATGAAACAGTATCCCCTACGGCAGATGTGACCTTTTGGAAGGGACACTATGCCGATCGCGGATTGGCCGACGTAGGTCGCGGGCGACAAATCAGGGCCCGCCATGACGTCACCGAGTGCCCCGGGCGGCGCCAACGTCAGAGTTGTACTGACCGTGGAAGCGACAGGACGCGCCTCGGTCTGCTCTCAAGAATTGGAGGCTCTGCAAGCCTTGTCCAGTGGATTGAGCTGACCATCGCCGCCAACATAGTTATTGGAGACCCTGCGCTTCTGGGAAGCCAAAGAGGAACCAAGTTCAGTGAGCAGAGAAGTGCCCAAACTTGGAAAATAGTCGGCGACGACGCTGGGCGGCGCCGCTGGCTGGACGTTGAGGTCTGGAAGGTGGGCGAGCAAGCCAGCTGTGACTGGGGTCACATCCACTGAGAATCTTGGAAGGACGACACCGTGCCTAGGACAAGGAGCGACGCCCTGTGGGAGAGGCGAGTGTGGGGAAAAATAGTGATTAGCTCAGCGCCCATCGATGAACCAGGATTGGGGCAGCTGAATCTCAGGGATTGGAACGGCGACGACGCGAAGGCTTCACGACACCTGAGGACCTGTGGAACGCCCTGGATCGTCGAGGATCGACCCAAGGAAGCGTGGGAACCTCACACCATCGAGGGACAGGCGTCGTGAGCCAGGAGTGTAAGGTAGATCATTTTTCCCTCCCATTACCCCTTGTATGAGTAGGCTAGTTAGGCCACAATATTTACTCGTGTATGTGGCAGCAAGACTTTATTACTTTAATAGTAGAGTAGGCTGCAAGGCAGCTTGTGTCCAGGACTGTCAGAGAGGACAGTGTGTATGGATGGCAGGACAGTGAAGAAGAGGTGCCGACGTGGTGAAGAGGCCCTCCTGTGAGAGTGTGAGACTCCTGTCTTCCTGCCCAGTAGAAGGAGCGTTGGATGGTCGTGGAAGAAGAGGCTGACGATCTCCAGACTCATTATCCATATTCCATATTCATGTATTACTTGTGATTGTGTGTGTGTGTTCATGTAATTTGCGTCAGTAAATCCACACATTTTATTACTGTGTTTGAGTGTGCCTCCATTTGTGATACTTCTCTATGAGCATACATTTCTGGCTACAAACGATATATGATACACCCACTGAACTGCATTGCTGGGGTGCAGATATAATAACCCAGCTGGCGACCTTGCTAAGAGGAAGATAGAGAAGACAGGCGGGAAAGGAGTTCCTGCAACCTTTTTTGTCTGGCAGGCAAGACTCAGGGAGGTTATGGTTATAGGTAAGCCTGAGTCTTCCTTCACTCCCCCACGGGTCTAGGCCGGAACTGTTAACAGCAGTTTCCCCGTGTCTGACTGAAGGGCTTCCAGGGTGAATCAGTGGCACCCCTTTGTGGTGGAAGCAAAGACCTGCGGAGGTGGGCATTGTTGGTCCTCTCTTGTGTGACCAAGGAGACTCCGGTGAATCCAGGGAGTCGGAGGGGCTGAGTATTTGGGCCTTTGAGCCCCTAGCAGCCGAGTGTTAGCAGAGCCCCGGACCGCCCACCCCCACGTGACAAGAGAACTGGCGACCTTGCCAGGATTCGAACCCCAGTAGCCAAGAACTGGGAACTTCGCCAGGAAGCGTGGATCAAGCTACAGTGTGGACCAAATTGCAAGACAAGTGTTGCCAGGGTACTAATACAGTGTGGCCAGTGAATTCGGTGGTACTGTTACTCAACCGGCTAAGGGACTGAAACGGTGAAATTAGTGCCTACTAACTTGTCTGTGCCGTCGTGTATGCTTGATGATATAGAGATGGAGGAAGACAAAGTAAAGAAATTTATTGACACAAGGGACGAGAGAATTTTGGAGGAGTGTACCAAGGCCCAGCTCCAACAAGTGGCAAACCACTTTGGGATCAGGTTGAGGACGACTAAGGTAGCGGAGCGAAGGATAGAGATCATGGCACAACTCACAGCTCGAGAGGAAGCGACGGGAGAGGAGCTGTCCCGAGGAGAGCCGTCGCAAGGTGAACCGTCCCGACTAGGGCCACCCCAAGCGCCTACCAGTGTGGAGAGAATTCACAGTGAACATGGGAGCAGTGGAAGGTCCAGCTGTAGTAAGAGGAGCCTGCAACTGGAAATAATGAAGATGCAACTGGAAGCCCAGCTGCGACGAGAGGAGAGAGAAGCGCAAATGCAGCGAGAGGAACGTGCGGCTGAGCTGCAGCGAGAGGAACGTGCGGCTGAGCTGCAGCGAGAGGAACGTGCGGCTGAGCTGCAGCGAGAGGAGCGAGAAGCTCGGCTGCAGCGGGAAGAAGGAGAGAGACAACTGCGACTGGAGGAGATAAGGGCAAAGAAAGAAGTCGAATTGCGTCGCGTTGAACGTGGTCTGCCCTCACTACCTGCACGGCGGGATGACCTCAAGGTAAGGGAACGTGACTTACCTACGTTCGAACCACAAGAAGCTGAGGCGTTCTTCGAACACTTTGAACGGATAGCAACTCTGAAGGAGTGGCCGGAAGATGATTGGGCTGCTCTGGTCCAGGGCAGGTTGACTGGTGAGGCCCGGGAAGCCTATAACATGCTGGACCTAGAGGAGTGTACTAGTTATGACGCGATTAAGAATGCGGTTCTCCACTCATTCCGGCTGACTCCGGAGATGTACCGGAAGCGGTTCAGAGAGTGTACAAGAGCGTCGGGAAAGACTTACGCCGAGACCGCCAGGGATATGGAACGGAAATTCCTACGATGGTTGAAGGCGGAGGAAGCGGAGTCGGTGGATGATATCAAACGACTGATAGTGATGGAGAAGTTTATGTCAGTGCTCCATCCTGAGTTGCGAGTAAGGGTGAGAGAAGCAGGTATTAAGGACCTGAAGGCTGCGGCGGACCGAGCCGACATGCTGGAGGAGGCACTACATATCAGGAGGGAGGGGCCGCCCAGACACTCGCCTTACCCCAGGTCGGGAGGGAACTTTAGGAGTTCAGGAGGAGCGAGGACGGGTGGGGACTCTCCCAAGAGTAGTGTGCCCGATGAAGTAACGTGGTTCAAGAGCTCAAGAGACGCGGGGAGGAAGCCCCAAGCTGTGAGCAGTGGACCTAACTCGGGAGCGAGTGCTGCAGTCCCGGACACGACGACAGGGAGTCCAAGGAGGACCCAGGGAACGTCTGCAAGTGGTACCGCCAGAGTGACTAGC
>NC_091212.1:23591938-23601938 GCF_040958095.1 Procambarus clarkii
AACTTAGTACCCAGATGAGCCACAGAGACATTGGAAAGAATGTTTTCAGTGTCAGAGTAGTTAACAAATGGAATGCATTAGGCAATGATGTGGTGGAGGCTGACTCCATACACAGTTTCAATTCTAGCCTAGTAGAACAGGAAACTAGGACTGAGCCCAGTAAGCCAGGAATCTGTACACCAGTTAATTGACAGATGAGAGGCGGGACCAAAGAGCCAGAGCTCAACCCCCGCAAGCACAACTAGGTCAAAACTAGGTGAGCACACACACACACCCCGCCCAATAACGATCATGGGTAAATCCTTCACTGTCAGAACTGAGAAACAGCTTCGGGGTTTTCACAGCTTACTAAACCACTCTATCGCTCCCCCCCCCTCCCCTCCCCCCCCCCTTCCTCCCGACACAGAAAGTACTGGTGATAGTGTAGAAGGATTACAGTCTCCAGCTGGTGGATCGCCTCCACCACACACCTCATGGCTGAATTTGCCACCTAAAAACTAACCAACCCTCACTAACACCAACCTTTCCTCCACACACATGTTCCACCCCGACCACCCCCTCCACCCCTATCACCCTCTCCACCCCTATCACCCCCTCCACCCCTATCACCCCCTTCACCCCTATCACCTCCTTCACCCTTATCACCCCCTCCACCCCTATCACCCCCTGCCCCCCCCCTCTCCCTCGAACACCCCACAGAATATATACAAGTGACCCAGCTATCAGCCGGCTTATTTAAGACGAAGCTGCTTATCTTTTTCATGATGTCGGGCGAACGAGGCGCGTGGGAGGGATGAGGGGAAGTGGGAGAGGGGAAGTGGGAGGGGGAAGGGAGGGGGAGAAGAACCTTGAGAGAGCGATATACAAGTTTGATACATGGTTCTAATATATCGCCGGATTAGCGTACACTACCCACATAGATCACCTCAGCCCAGCTCTCTCTCCTAAACTCCTGAATCGGACTCCCGGTTACTTGAATAAATTGAGGATAACGGCTCAAGATCGTCGTTATATACTAACTACCCGACTATAGGGTGATTCGGGATACTGGTCGGGTATGGGGGGGAGGGGTTAACGACGAGATAATCCATTACGGGCCTTAGGAATGGCTTAGATAAGGACTATCAGGAATTCAGCCTTTTAAGTGGCAATTTATACCAAGTCACGCAAGGATAATAGGTCTTAAGCCAAGGACACATATGACTCATCTCTGCTTAACAATGGTAGGTGGTGGTGGTGGGGAAGGGGGGGGGGTTGGTGGTGATGGTGGTGGTTGTGGGGAGGGGGTGGGTTGGTGGTGGTTGTGGGGAGGGGGGGGGGTTGGTGGTGATGGTGGTGGTGGTGGGGAGGGGGGGGGGTTGGTGGTGATGGTGGTGGTTGTGAAGTTAGTGGTGGTGGTGATGGTGGTTGTTGTGGTGGCAGTGGTGGTGGTAGTAGTAGTGAACAAGGTGGTAGTGGTTGTTGGTGGTTCAGAAGAGCCAACATTATTACACACAAAAATACGATAACTGAAGGAAAAAAATATCCCCTTCAGGAAATAGAAAAAGAAAAGAGTTGAAGAAACACTGAACGCCACAGGATGAACAACCCAGCGGGTTTTCTTCCTATTGGGGAGTGTTGTACATGCTGCTATGGCGGTGTGTCCACTCACAAGATGAGTGACGCTGCCCAATACTGTCACTATGGCGGTGTGTCCACTCACAAGATGAGTGACGCTGCCCAATACTGTCACTATGGCGGTGTGTCCACTCACAGGATGAGTGGCGCTGCCCAATACTGTCACTATGGCGGTGTGTCCACTCACAGGATGAGTGACGCTGCCCAATACTGTCACTATGGCGGTGTGTCCACTCACAAGATGAGTGGCGCTGCCCAATACTGTCACTATGGCGGTGTGTCCACTCACAGGATGAGTGACGCTGCCCAATACTGTCACTATGGCGGTGTGTCCACTCACAGGATGAGTGGCGCTGCCCAATACTGTCACTATGGCGGTGTGTCCACTCACAGGATGAGTGACGCTGCCCAATACTGTCACTATGGCGGTGTGTCCACTCACAGGATGAGTGACGCTGCCCAATACTGTCACTATGGCGGTGTGTCCACTCACAGGATGAGTGGCGCTGCCCAATACTGTCACTATGGCGGTGTGTCCACTCACAGGATGAGTGACGCTGCCCAATACTGTCACTATGGCGGTATGTCCACTCACAGGATGAGTGACGCTGCCCAATACTGTCACTATGGCGGTATGTCCACTCACAGGATGAGTGACGCTGCCCAATACTGTCACTATGGCGGTGTGTCCACTCACAGGATGAGTGGCGCTGCCCAATACTGTCACTATGGCGGTGTGTCCACTCACAGGATGAGTGACGCTGCCCAATACTGTCACTATGGCGGTGTGTCCACTCACAGGATGAGTGACGCTGCCCAATACTGTCACTATGGCGGTGTGTCCACTCACAGGATGAGTGGCGCTGCCCAATACTGTCACTATGGCGGTGTGTCCACTCACAAGATGAGTGACGCTGCCCAATACTGCCACTATGGCGGTGTGTCCACTCACAGGATGAGTGACGATGCCCAATACTGTCACTATGGCGGTATGTCCACTCACAGGATGAGTGACGCTGCCCAATACTGTCACTATGGCGGTATGTCCACTCACAGGATGAGTGACGCTGCCCAATACTGTCACTATGGCGGTATGTCCACTCACAGGATGAGTGACGCTGCCCAATACTGTCACTATGGCGGTGTGTCCACTCACAGGATGAGTGGCGCTGCCCAATACTGTCACTATGGCGGTGTGTCCACTCACAAGATGAGTGACGCTGCCCAATACTGTCACTATGGCGGTGTGTCCACTCACAGGATGAGTGACGATGCCCAATACTGTCACTATGGCGGTATGTCCACTCACAGGATGAGTGACGCTGCCCAATACTGTCACTATGGCGGTATGTCCACTCACAGGATGAGTGACGCTGCCCAATACTGTCACTATGGCGGTATGTCCACTCACAGGATGAGTGACGATGCCCAATACTGTCACTATGGCGGTGTGTCCACTCACAGGATGAGTGACGCTGCCCAATACTGTCACTATGGCGGTGTGTCCACTCACAGGATGAGTGGCGCTGCCCAATACTGCCACTATGGCGGTGTGTCCACTCACAGGATGAGTGATGCTGCCCAATACTGTCACTATGGCGGTATGTCCACTCACAGGATGAGTGGCGCTGCCCAATACTGTCACTATGGCGGTGTGTCCACTCACAAGATGAGTGACGCTGCCCAATACTGTCACTATGGCGGTATGTCCACTCACAGGATGAGTGACGCTGCCCAATACTGTCACTATGGCGGTATGTCCACTCACAGGATGAGTGACGCTGCCCAATACTGTCACTATGGCGGTATGTCCACTCACAGGATGAGTGGCGCTGCCCAATACTGTCACTATGGCGGTGTGTCCACTCACAAGATGAGTGACGATGCCCAATACTGTCACTATGGCGGTATGTCCACTCACAGGATGAGTGACGCTGCCCAATAAACTCGCCCCTCGGGGCAAAATTAACAAAAAAAAAATTACCACTAATTTCTGTAGCGGGTTTTCTTCCTACTGGGGAGTGTTGTACATGCTAGTATAACTCAGCAACTATCACATACTGAACGTTTACAATAACCATGAGGCTACCTCCCTACATCATGATGATACAAATCCTAGATTTGTTTCATCATGTAGAGATCATCGCCATGAGGAAGCACTAGAACACTGTGCTTTCTCATGGAATGACCATGTAAGTAAATCATTTGTTTACGAATTTACGCGTTTCTAAACATTGCAAACAATTTGCATAACCAAAGCATTAAACACCAACCAACTAATGTTCGGAGGAAGATTACATCTAAAGTTAAAAAGTTAATTAAGTACACAGTTAATGGGCGTGTTGCAAACATGAAGGGTAGATCACAACCAACGTTGAGTAGAGGTAGATTGCAACCACAATTAGGTGGTAGACAACAGTACTTAACAACCATTAATGTACTTAACAACCCAATTCCAGAGACCTTCGGGGAGAACACTTCAAAGCATGTGTCCGCAGCGCCCTGGACACTTCAAAGCATGTGTCCACACCGTCCTGGACACTTCAAAGCATGTGTCCGTCACGCCCTGGACACATCAAAGCATGTGTCCGCAGCGCCCTGGACACTTCAAAGCATGTGTCCGCAGCGCCCTGGACACTTCAAAGCATGTGTCCACACCGTCCTGGACACTTCAAAGCATGTGTTCGCCGCGCCCTGGACATATTTACTGTGCATGCAGCACATACCAAACACGCTGGAATTAGCAGAGTTATTACCCAGTATATCTACGGGCTCACCATAGCCCGTGCTACTTTGAACTTTGTTCAAGGTAGCGAATCTTTAACAACATCAACAACAGGTTACCCAGCAGGTGTAGTGTGTTCATGATGGTCTTGATGAGTTAAATGGTGGATTAAAACACATACAGGAAAACAAAACAAAAACAGCTGTTTTTATCCCGTGCTCAAAAAGCATCATTGTCGTTGTGTTGTATGTATGAGGCGAGCAATTTGCGTTTTGTGTTAGTTGCGTGTGTGTGTTTGCATTCATATGGGGATGGGGCTGTGAGTGTGTGTATTCACCTAGTTGTATTCACCTATTTGTGCTTGCAGGGCCGTTGAGCTCTGCTCTTTCGGCCCGCCTCTCAACTGTCAGTCAACTGTTACTACTATTTTTTTTTCCACACACACACACACACACACACACACACACACACACACACACACACACACACACACACACACACACACACACACACACACACACACACACACCAGAAAGCAGCCCGTGACAGCTGACTAACTCCCAGGTACCTATTTACTGCTAGGTAACAGGAACATTCAGGGTGAAAGAAACTTTGCCCATTTGTTTCTGCCTGGTGTGGGAATCGAACCCGCGTCACAGAATTACGAGTCCTGCGCGCTATCTATCAGGCTACCTGGTCCCAGTGTGTGTGTGTGTGTGTGTGTGTGTGTGTGTGTGTGTGTGTGTGTGTGTGTGCGCGCGCGCGTGCGCGCGCGCGGTGTGATGTGTGTACTCACCTATTTGAGCCTGCAGGATCGAGCACTGCATCTTGGATCCCGCCTTTCTAGCCATCGGTTGTTTACAGCAATGACTATGGTCCTATTTCTCTATCATATCTAGTTTTAAAATTATGAATAGAGTTATCTTCCACAACCTGCTCATTAAAGTGCATTCCATTTCCCCACTACTCTCACGCTAAAAGAAAACTTCCTAACATCCCTGTGACTCATCTGAGTTTCCAGCTTCCACCCATGTCCCCTCGTTCTGTTACTATTCCGTGTGAACATTTCGCTTATTTCTACTCTGTCAATCCCCCTGAGTATTTTATACGTTCCTATCATATCCCCCCTCTACCTTCTTTTTTTTCTAGTGTCGTAAGGTTCAGTTCCTTTAGGCGCTCTTCATATCCCATCCCTCGTAACTCTGGGAGGAGCCTCGTCGCAAACTTCTGAACCTTTTCCTTATGTGTTTCTTCAGATGGGGACTCCATGATGAGGCGGCATACTCTAAGACTGGCCTCACGTAGGCAGTGTAAAGCGCCTTAAAAGCCTTCTTGCTTAGGTTTCTGAATGATGTTCTATCTTTCGTCAGTGTAGAGTACGCTGCTGTCGTTATCCTATTTATATGTGCCTCAGGAGATAGGTTAGGTGTTACGTCCACGCCCAGGTCTCTTTCTCGCGTCGTCACAGGTAGGCTGTTCCCCTTCATTGTGTACTGTCCCTTTGGTCTCCTATCACCTGAACCCATTTCCATAACTTTACATTTGCTTGTGTTGAACTCCAGTAGCCATTTCTTTGACCATCTTTGCAACCCGTTCAGGTCCTCTTGGAGGATCCTGCAATCCTCATCTGTCACAAATTTTCTCATCAACATGCACAGAGGTGTGCTTGCGTGTCAGAGTGCGTGTGTCTGCGTGCATACCTCTGCCTGTGTGTCAGAGTGCGTGTGTCTACGTGCGTACCTCTGCCTGTGTGTCAGAGTGCGTGTGTCTGCCTGTGTGTCAGAGTGCGTGTGTCTGCGTGCATACCTCTGCCTGCGTGTCAGAGTGCGTGCCTCTGCCTGCGTGTCAGAGTGCGTGCCTCTGCCTGTGTGTCAGTGTGCGTGTGTTTGCGTGCGTGCCTCTGCCTGCGTGTCAGTGCGTGCCTCTGCCTGCGTGTCAGTGTGCGTGTGTTTGCGTGCGTGCCTCTGCCTGCGTGTCAGAGTGCGTGCCTCTGCCTGCGTGTCAGTGTTCGTGTGTCTGCGTGCGTGCCTCTGCCTGCGTGTCAGGGTGCGTGCCTCTGCGTGCGTGCCTCTGCCTGTGTGTCAGAGTGCGTGTCTCTGCCTGCGTGTCAGAGTGCGTGCCTCTGCCTGCGTGTCAGAGTGCGTGTGTCTGCGTGCGTGCCTCTGCCTGCGTGTCAGAGTGCGTGCCTCTGCCTGCGTGTCAGAGTGCGTGCCTCTGCCTGCGTGTCAGAGTGCGTGCCTCTGCCTGCGTGTCAGAGTGCGTGCCTCTGCCTGCGTGTCAGAGTGCGTGCCTCTGCCTGCGTGTCAGAGTGCGTGTGTCTACGTGCGTGCCTCTGCCTGCGTGTCAGAGTGCGTGCCTCTGCCTGCGTGTCAGAGTGCGTGTGTCTGCGTGCGTGCCTCTGCCTGCGTGTCAGTGTGCGTGTGTCTGCGTGCGTGCCTCTGCCTGTGTGTCAGAGTGCGTGCCTCTGCCTGCGTGTCAGGGTGCGTGCCTCTGCCTGCGTGTCAGAGTGCGTGTGTCTGCGTGCGTGCCTCTGCCTGCGTGTCAGGGTGCGTGCCTCTGCGTGCGTGTCAGAGTGCGTGCCTCTGCCTGCGTGTCAGAGTGCGTGCCTCTGCCTGCGTGTCAGAGTGCGTGTGTCTGCCTGCGTGTCAGTGTGCGTGTGTCTGCGTGCGTGCCTCTGCCTGCGTGTCAGTGTGCGTGTGTATGCGTGCGTGCCTCTGCGTGCGTGTGTCTGCGTGCGTGCCTCTGCCTGCGTGTCAGGGTGCGTGCCTCTGCCTGCGTGTCAGAGTGCGTGTGTCTGCGTGCGTGGCTCTGCCTGTGTGTCAGGGTGCGTGTGTCTGACACGCAGGCAGAGACACGCACGCAGAGTGCGTGTCTCTGCGTGCGGTGCCAGTGCGTGCCTCTGCGTGTGTGTCTGCGTGCGTGCCTCAGCGTGCGTGTGTCTGCGTGTGGTGCCAGTGCGTGCCTCAGCGTGCGTGTGTCTGCGTGTGGTGCCAGTGCGTGCCTCAGCGTGCGTGTGTCTGCGTGTGGTGCCAGTGCGTGCCTCAGCGTGCGTGTGTCTGCGTGTGGTGCCAGTGCGTGCCTCAGCGTGCGTGTGTCTGCGTGTGGTGCCAGTGCGTGCCTCAGCGTGCGTGTGTCTGCGTGTGGTGCCAGTGCGTGCCTCAGCGTGCGTGTGTCTGCGTGTGGTGCCAGTGCGTGCCTCAGCGTGCGTGTGTCTGCGTGTGGTGCCAGTGCGTGCCTCAGCGTGCGTGTGTCTGCGTGCGGTGCCTCACTGTGTACTCCTAGTGCGTCTCATTATAGTCTCCAAAGTCCGTTACTTCTTTTTGTTCTGAGTTTAATATCACGGTTCCTTTGCTGCCTCGACACAGCACGCCCTCCACCTCTCTCATTACCTCCACACACACACGCACGCACACACGCACGCACACACGCACGCACACGCACGCACGCACACACACACACACACACACACACACACACACACACACACACACACACACACACACACACACACACACACACACAGGGGCCTGGTAGCCTGGTGGATTGTGCGGAGGACTCGTAATTCTGTGGCGCGGGTTCGAATCCCGCACCAAGAAGAAACAAATGGGCAAAGTTTCTTTCACCCTGAATGCCCTTGTTGCCTAGAAGTAAATAGGTACCTGGGAGTTAGTCAGCTGTCACGGGCTGCTTCCTGGGGGGTGTGTGTGTGTGTGGGAGGGGGAGGGGGAAATCTCCCTGAGGGTATAGAATCGTTCCTCTCATTGTTTGCTGATGATGCAAAAATTATGAGGATTAAGACAGAGGAAGATAGTATGAGGCTACAAGATGACCTAGACAAACTGAATGATTGGTCCAACAAATGGCTACTGAAGTTCAACCCGAGTAAATGTAAGGTAATGAAACTAGGTGGAGGAAATAGGCCAGACACTGGATATCGAATGGGAGATGAAGTCCTTCACGAAACGGACAGAGAGAAAGATCTAGGAGTTGATATCACGCCAAACCTGTCTCCTGAAGCCCACATCAAAAGAATAACATCGGCGGCGTATGTGAGGCTGGCTAACATCAGAACTGCCTTCAGGATTCCTGTGTAAGGAATCCTTCAGAACCTTATATACCACGTAAGTATAGAGAATATAGTATATAGTAAGGCCAAACCTGGAGTATGCGGCCCCAGCATGGAGCCCGTACCTTGTCAAGCACAAGATGAAGCTGGAAAATGCCACCAGGTAAGAGTCTGCCACCAGGTTAGTCCCAGAACTAAAAGGCATGACTTACGAGGAAAGGCTGAGTGAATTCCACCTCACGTCGTTGGAAGACTGAAGAACTTGGGGAGACATGATCACCACATACAAAATTCTCTGGGGAATTGACAGGGTAGACAAGGATGAATTATTTAACACGGGTGGTTCACGCACAAGGGGACACAGGCTGAAGCTGAGTACCCAAATGAGCCACAGAGATATTAGAAAGAACGTTTTCAGCATCAGAGTAGTTAGTAGATGGAATGCACCAGGAAGTGATGTGGTGGAGGCTGACTCCATACACAGTTTCAAATGTAGATATGATAGAGCTCCAGAAGCTCAGGAATCTGTACACCAGTTGATTGACAGTTGAGAGGCGGGACCAAAGAGCCAAAAGCTCAACCCCCGCAAGCACAACTAGGTGAGTACAACTAGGCGAGTACACACCCACACACGTGGCCTCGCGGGGCCTCGAGGCTGAGTGGACAGCGCTTGGAGGTCGTAGTCCTAATGGCCCGCGTTCGATTTCGGCAGAGGCAGAAACAAATGGGCAAAGTTTCTCTCACTCTGGTTTTCCCTGTTCACCTAGGAAGTAAATAGGTACCTGGAAGTTAGACAGCTGCTACGGGTTGCTTCCTGGGGATGTGTGTGTGTGTGTGTGTGTGTGTGTGTGTGTGTGTGTGTGTGTGTGTGTGTGTGTGTGTGTGTGTGTGTGTGTCTGTGTGTGTGCCTCAGAGAAATATATGTAGTAGATACAAAGAAAAATATATTGGTTAGAAAGGCGGGGTCCAAGAGCAAATAGCTCGATTCTGCAGACACAAATAGGAAGTGTAAATAGTAAGTACACACACCCACATACACACACTATAGGCCAGTGTCCCTAACTTGTATACCATGCAAGGTGACGGAGAAGATCGTGAGGAAAAGGCTCGTAGAGCATCCGGAGGGAAAGAGCTTTATAACACACCACCAGCATGGGTTCAGAGATGGTAAATCGTGCCTCACAGGTTTAATAGAATTCTATGACCAGGCAATAAAAAGCTGACAAGAAAGATAAGAGTAGGCAGGCTGCATTTTCTTAGACTATCAGGAAAGCCTTTGGCACAGTATCCCATAAGAAGTTCTTACAAAAGTTGGAGAACTTTTGAAAGTTATGAAAGTAGGAGTAAAAGGCAAGGTGCTCCAGTGGATAAGGAAGTATCTATTATTTTAAACATTTAGGTATATCTGCATTTGTGCAACTACCCTAGCCTATATGAAAGGGAGTATAGCGTGTCAAAAAGCTAGCTACGTGATGCTAAAATCCCCATCACACAGGATGGTTAGTCATACAGAGGCATGCGATAAGTAGTTTGCACTGACAGACTCCGGATGAATTATGAGGATATCATCAACACAAGAGTGAATAAGGCAG
>NC_091212.1:23606938-23616998 GCF_040958095.1 Procambarus clarkii
AGAATTGACATAAAATAAGCAGACAATATCACCATTGGCAACAAGAATAAATTAAGACTAAAGGAGAAGGCAGAATATAAGACGAATATAAGCCATATATATATATATAAGACGAATATAAGCCATATATATATATATAAGACGAATATAAGCCATACATATATATATAAGACGAATATAAGCCATATATATATATATAAGACGAATATAAGCCATACATATATATATAAGACGAATATAAGCCATATATATATATATAAGACGAATATAAGCCATATATATATATATAAGACGAATATAAGCCATATATATATATATAAGACGAATATAAGCCATATATATATATATATAAGACGAATATAAGCCATACATATATATATAAGACGAATATAAAAGTGGGTACATACAAATAAAGAAACATCTTGAACATCACGTCACAGGCAGAATAAATTACCATTAGAAAACATCGGAGTGAAAAAAGGCCGAATAAAAAGCCGACAGAATTAATTTTAAACAACATTTTTGTTAGGTTGGCGGCGATTGGCGAGGAAAATAAATTGGGAAGAGAAAACAAGGGTTTAAGGGCGCTAAGGGCCAGAATAAACCGTGGACAGAACTGAGCCCTTAACAATGCTTGAAGCAAAACTCACCAGGCTGATGCCGGCGAACCTAACTGTATTTCCAATTAAACAATTCTGTCTTAGAACATGCGACATACCAGACCAATCAGAGTCTGATGGGGGGAGGGGGAGCAGATGGGGGGAGGGGGGAGCAGATGGGGGGAGTGGGATTGGGATGGGGAGAGAGAGAGAGCAGGGGGATAGAGGGTGGGATAGGTAGAAGATTGGTGGTAACAATACAGTACAACGTATTATTGCTAAGGTGGTGTATATATATACCATATATATATATACCATATATATATATACCATATATATATATACCATATATATATATACCATATATATATATACCATATATATACCATATATATCCACTTCAGGTATACTCTGCTAATTTGAGAGAGTAATTATATCGTCATGACAGGTCGGGAAGGGGGAGGGGGGGAAATGACACAAAATCTTGCCAGTGAGATCACCAAGAATATGATATCATAGAGTCCAGTCCTTCCTAAAATGATAACGCTTATGTAGCAACGATTTGGTCAAACGTCCAAATAAATTACACCCCCCCCCCTCCTCCTCCTCCTCCTAAAAGTTCGCGTTTTGTATTAAATAATTAACCCAAATCACATTCTAAGAAAACTGCAAATGTGACTAAACTACCTAACCTGACCTGTCCATGTTTTCCTAGACCTAATATACGCCATCATAGGCCTAATAAAGGACCTGTGTGGTATACTAGGCCTAAGCATCTTTAAGGTTGGTTTCTAGCTTACTTTATCTCATGCCCTCATACAAGTGTTATTGTACAAAGCGTGAACGTTGCTTGCTACGACTCTACATTTTTGTTCGTTACCAAACGGTTGCTATAACTGCTATCCTTATAGGGGGACGGGTTGGTTATCCTTTATCAGCAAGACCCAGCAACACACAGGCGCACAATCATCAGAAGGTCAAAGGTAAGTGAAGGGCTCATTGTGGCCCCTACAATAAAAACAGTTTACCTGCTTGATGGGGTTCTGGGAGTTCTTCTACTCACCAAGCCCGGCCCGAGGCCAGGTTCGACTTATGAGATGCTTCAAGTGCCACAGGGCGATATTTTAGCTCCATGAAGACGTTCGAAGTGACTTAACGCATCGGGAGGCAAGTCTTGAAAGGCTCTCAAGCACGCCCGACACTCCTCAGCTTTCCCAACGTCAAGAAACTGTCGTACCAAAGTCCCCTTTCTGAACCTAACAGAGGACCCACAACGGAAAACGGGACAGTATGTCAATTTCGCGAGACGGTACCATTATCTAGAATGACAGTTTTTTGGTCTTAGGTAAAGTAGGGTGTATTGGGAGGACGGGTTGCTCAGGGCTAGCAGGACGGGTTGCTCTGGGCTAGCAGGACGGGTTGCTCAGGGCTAGGAGGACGGGTTGCTCAGGGCTAGGAGGACAGGTTGCTCAGGGCTAGGAGGACGGGTTGCTCAGAGCTAGGAGGACGGGTTGCTCTGGACTAGGAGGACGGGTTGCTCTGGACTAGGAGGACGGGTTGCTCAGGGCTAGGAGGACGGGTTGCTCAGGGCTAGGAGGACGGGTTGCTCAGGGCTAGCAGGACGGGTTGCTCAGGGCTAGGAGGACGGGTTGCTCAGGGCTAGGAGGACGGGTTGCTCAGGGCTAGCAGGACGGGTTGCTCAGGGCTAGGAGGAATCAGGGGCTGGGTGAAGACATTTAACACCTCATTGGTGCGACGGCTCCTCCTTCGTCCACCATACCAACTACCGGAAGAACCTGTTCGAACACTCTCTCAGGCTCACGTTGCATGGAGTGACCACCTGACTCACCTCTTGGGTGGTGGTGGTGGTGGTGGTGGGTAGTGGTGGTCCAAGGTGGTGGTGGTGGTAGGTAGTGGTGGTCCAAGGTGGTGGTCCAAGGTGGTGGTGGTGGTGGGTAGTGGTGGTCCAAGGTGGTGATGGGTAGTGGTGGTGGTCCAAGGTGGTGGTGGTGGGTAGTGGTGGTCCAAGGTGGTGGTGGTGGTGGTGGTCCAAGGTGGTGGTGGTGGTGGTGGTAGTGGTGGTGGTCCAAGGTGGTGGTGGTGGTGGTAGTGGTGGTGGTCCAAGGTGGTGGTGGTGGTGGTGGTGGTGGTGGTGGTGGTCCAAGGTGGTGGTGGTGGTGGGTAGTGGTGGTCCAAGGTGGTGGTGGTGGTCCAAGGTGGTGGTGGTGGTGGGTAGTGGTGGTCCAAGGTGGTGGTGGTGGTGAGTAGTGGTGGTCCAAGGTGGTGGTGGTGGTGGGTAGTGGTGGTCCAAGGTGGTGGTGGTGGGTAGTAGTGGTGGTGGTCCAAGGTGGTGGTGGTGGTGGGTAGTGGTGGTCCAAGGTGGTGGTGGTGGTGGGTAGTGGTGGTCCAAGGTGGTGGTGGTGGTGGGTAGTGGTGGTCCAAGGTGGTGGTGGTGGTGAGTAGTGGTGGTCCAAGGTGGTGGTGGTGGTGGGTAGTGGTGGTCCAAGGTGGTGGTGGTGGGTAGTAGTGGTGGTGGTGGTGGGTGGTGGTGGTGGTGGGTAGTGGTGGTCCAAGGTGGTGGTGGATGGTCATGTCCACCCACACTCCCCCACACGTCTTACCATCATTACCATACATAATTCCAACATTTTTCCCAGCCAGGCACCACACCCTGCAGGCAGCACACCCTGCAGGCCGCACACCCTGCAGGCAGCACACCCTGCAGGCAGCACACCCTGCAGGCAGCACACCCTGCAGGCAGCACACCCAGCAGGCAGCACACCCTGCAGGCAGCACACCCTGCAGGCAGCACACCCTGCAGGCACCACACCCTGCAGGCCGCACACCCTGCAGGCAGCACACCCTGCAGGTAGCACACCCTGCAGGCAGCACACCCTGCAGGCAGCACACCCTGCAGGCAGCACACCCTGCAGGCAGCACACCCAGCAGGCAGCACACCCTGCAGGCAGCACACCCTGCAGGCAGCACACCCTGCAGGCACCACACCCTGCAGGCCGCACACCCTGCAGGCAGCACACCCTGCAGGTAGCACACCCTGCAGGCAGCACACCCTGCAGGTAGCACACCCTGCAGGCAGCACACCCTGCAGGCAGCACACCCTGCAGGCACCACACCCTGCAGGTAGCACACCCTGCAGGCAGCACACCCTGCAGGCAGCACACCCTGCAGGCAGCACACCCTGCTGGCACCACACCCTGCAGGCAGCACACCCTGCAGGCAGCACACCCTGCAGGCAGCACACCCTGCTGGCACCACACCCTGCTGGCACCACACCCTGCAGGCACCACACCCTGCAGGCCGCACACCCTGCAGGCCGCACACCCTGCAGGCCCCACACCCTGCAGGCAGCACACCCTGCAGGCGCCACACCCTGCAGGCAGCACACCCTGCAGGCAGCACACCCTGCAGGCAGCACACCCTGCAGGCAGCACACCCTGCAGGCACCACACCCTGCAGGCCGCACACCCTGCAGGCAGCACACCCTGCAGGCACCACACCATGCAGGCCGCACACCCTGCAGGCAGCACACCCTGCAGGTAGCACACCTTGCAGGCAGCACACCCTGCAGGCAGCACACCCTGCAGGTAGCACACCCTGCAGGCAGCACACCCTGCAGGCCCCACACCCTGCAGGCGACACACCCTGCATGCGCCACACCCTGCAGGTAGCACACCCTGCAGGCAGCACACCCTGCAGGCAGCACACCCTGCAGGCAGCACACCCTGCAGGCACCACACCCTGCAGGCAGCACACCCTGCAGGCACCACACCCTGCAGGCCGCACACCCTGCAGGTAGCACACCCTGCAGGCAGCACACCCTGCAGGTAGCACACCCTGCAGGCAGCACACCTTGCAGGCCGCACACCCTGCAGGCAGCACACCCTGCAGGTAGCACACCCTGCAGGCAGCACACCCTGCAGGCCGCACACCTTGCAGGCCGCACACCCTGCAGGCAGCACACCCTGCAGGCGCCACACCCTGCAGGCAGCACACCCTGCAGGCAGCACACCCTGCAGACACCACACCCTGCAGGCAGCACACCCTGCAGGCAGCACACCCTGCAGGCAGCATACCCTGCAGGCACCACACCCTGCAGGCAGCACACCCTGCAGGCCGCACATCCTGCAGGCAGCACACCCTGCAGGCAGCACACCCTGCAGGCAGCACACCCTACAGGCCGCACATCCTGCAGGCAGCACACCCTGCAGGCAGCACACCCTGCAGGCAGCACACCCTGCAGGCCGCACACCCTGCAGGCCGCACACCCTGCAGGCAGCACACCCTGCAGGCACCACACCCTGCAGGCACCACACCCTGCAGGCAGCACACCCTGCAGGCAGCACACCCTGCAGGCCGCACATCCTGCAGGCAGCACACCCTGCAGGCAGCACACCCTGCAGGCCGCACATCCTGCAGGCAGCACACCCTGCAGGCAGCACACCCTGCAGGCGGCACACCCTGCAGGCGGCACACCCTGCAGGCGGCACACCCTGCAGGCGGCACACCCTGCAGGCGGCACACCCTGCAGGCGGCACACCCTGCAGGCGGCACACCCTGCAGGCAGCACACCCTGCAGGCAGCACACCCTGCAGGCAGCACACCCTGCAGGCAGCACACCCTGCAGGCGCCACACCCTGCAGGCAGCACACCCTGCAGGCACCACACCCTGCAGGCACCACACCCTGCAGGCACCACACCCTGCAGGCACCACACCCTGCAGGCACCACACCCTGCAGGCGCCACACCCTGCAGGCAGCACACCCTGCAGGCGCCACACCCTTCAGGCAGCACACCCTGCAGGCAGCACACCCTGCAGGCACCACACCCTGCAGGCACCACACCCTGCAGGCACCACACCCTGCAGGCACCACACCCTGCAGGCACCACACCCTGCAGGCGCCACACCCTGCAGGCAGCACACCCTGCAGGCAGCACACCCTGCAGGCAGCACACCCTGCAGGCACCACACCCTGCAGGCACCACACCCTGCAGGCACCACACCCTGCAGGCAGCACACCCTGCAGGCACCACACCCTGCAGGCAGCACACCCTGCAGGCAGCACACCCTGCAGGCAGCACACCCTGCAGGCAGCACCTCCAACCCATCTCAAATTTTCAACCTTTTTACCCCCCAAAGTTTTCTGCCAGCCTCGTTACAGCGCACCACAACACCAGCCTCCAAGGACATACCCACGATATAAAAATTCCTGTAGCACAGTGGTCTTCGTCCCCGGCTCACAACCGAGGGATACGTAACCACCGGGCATGGTAGAAACGGTTAGGCACGTTTCCTGTGATCCCTCTTGTTCACCTAGCAGTAAAATAGGGACCCGCGGGAGTTAGGCGACTGTTGTGGGTTGCATCCTGAGGAAGCTCTGAATAGCTTCTTCAATACATAAATGTGGAGGTATTCATGCCTAACAGTTATATTTAGTTATTAGGTCTAATAAGTAATTATACATAGTATACATTGAGGTAATTCCCCGGCTGGTGGGATGATCAAGCTGTTAACATTGCCGCTGCTGCCAGTCTGCCGCATGAATCACAGTCTGGTTGATCAGGTATACCTTTAAATTACGCAGTCGTTTATTAATTGATTTTCTTTCCATATATTTATAAAAAAAATAATTACCCAAATAACGGAATTTTAATTGAAAATATCCTGGTTGATACCTGGTTGATGGGGTCCTGGGAGTTCTTCAACTCCCCAAGCCCGGCCTGGTTGATACCTGGTTGATGGGGTTCTGGGAGTTCTTCTACTCCCCAAGCCCGGCCCGAGGCCAGACTTGACTTGTGAGAGTTTGGTCCACCAGGCTGTTGCTTGGAGCAGCCCGCAGGCCCACATACCCACCACAGCCCGGTTGGTCCGGCACTCCTTGGAGGAAACAATCTAGTTTCCTCTTGAAGATGTCCACGGTTGTTCCTGTAATATTTCTTATGCTTGCTGGTAGAACGTTGAACAACCGCGGACCTCTGATGTTTATACAGTGTTCTCTGATTGTGCCCATGGCACCTCTGCTTTCACAGAGCCAAAGAATAAAATAATTGACCCCCCAAAAAATCACTCCCTAAAAGCGACATCGAAATGATGTTAATTGGTCCCCTAAAGCGACCTCTGAATGATATTGGGTCCCCTTAAAAGCGACATCTAAAAACCACTAAGAGAAGGCCTGGCCGGGGACCGGGCCGCGGGGACATTGAGTCCTGAAATCATCGAAAGGTAACCGCAAGGTAAGGTGAGTTGATCCTTTCCTCGGGCACTATTAAGACTGCTTGTTAATAAGGACAGTTCACTAATGAGCCTCAATGATGACCTAAAGTTCTTTATAACTACTTCAGTCATATTTGTGTAGTCTAGGTGTAATTTCATCGACACTTAATTAGCTTGACTCATCCTGTCTGAGGTAGATAGTGTACCCCATACCCCATCCTGTCTGAGGTAGTGTACCCCATACCCCATCCTGTCTGAGGTAGTTTGTGTACCCCATACCCCATCCTGTCTGAGGTAGTGTACCCTATACCCCATCCTGTCTGAGGTAGATAGTGTACCCCATACCCATCCTGTCTGAGGTAGATAGTGTACCCCATACCCCATCCTGTCTGAGGTAGATAGTGTACCCCATACCCATCCTGTCTGAGGTAGTGTACCCCATACCCATCCTGTCTGAGGTAGTGTACCCCATACCCCATCCTGTCTGAGGTAGTTTGTGTACCCCATACCCCATCCTGTCTGAGGTAGTTTGTGCACCCCATACCCCATCCTGTCTGAGGTAGATAGTGTACCCCATACCCCATCCTGTCTGAGGTAGTTTGTGTACCCCATACCCCATCCTGTCTGAGGTAGTTCAGCGTGCACCTCATACCTACCCTATGACTGGTACCTGTTGTGTACCCCCATTTCCCCAAAGTTTAAACAAGCAGACCATGTTTGACAGGTGTGTGTGTTGATGGGTTAACCCACAAGGTGTGTGAGCGAGGTGCCCCGGTGAGCGGTCTAGCAGGATAGCTTCACCGAGGTTCTCAGGGTTTCCTTACAGCTTATGTGTGTCACCTCAAGTCTCCTCCTCCTCCGGGCCTCCTCCTGGCCTCCTCCTGCTCCTCCTCCTCCTTTCTCTTCTTGTTCTTGTCTGTCTGCCTTATCTGTATTTCCCTTTCCTCTCTCATTTCTATTCTCCCATTCCTAGTCACCTGATCTCCGTCACACAAACTGCTCTCACTCGTCTCTGTCTCTCTCTCTAGCACGTCACACGTTACCTAGGGAGGGAGAGGAAGGTAGGGAGACAAGAGGGTAGGGAGGGAGGGAGGGAGGGAGCCTACCTCACGCCCCTTTACCCATACTCCTCAGTGTGTTCGGGACCACTTTACCCATGCCATTAAAACCAGGAGCGTGCGCACCGCTGCCTGCGCAGTGTCCTAGACCAGGATTGATCAACCCCTTGCAGTGACGAAACCGGTGCATCTTTCCTCGATAATGGTGGCTTATAGTCTGTACTAACCAGTCCATAAGCACCTGAACTTCGCAATTCTAAGATTAGTATTGTTACAGACAACCTTGGGAGCTCACACACTGTACGATGATGGTACACAGAACAGCCATGACTCAGGGAAGATATAGAGGTTTCGTAAGATGTCACGTACATGCTTGATGATGACCTCTGGTCCCTGTGGTCTACCAGTCGAGCGCTCGTATATAAGACGGGGCTCGATCTTGCGCACATCACCCCGTTACGCCATCTTGAACTAAGCAAAAGTTGGTTTCTTCAGGGCCAGTGGAACATGAGACCAGCAGGGGGGGGGTGGACCAGCAGGGGGAACAAGGGGACCAGCAGGGGGAACGAGGGGACCAGCAGGGGGGGAACGAGGGGACCAGCAGGGGGGGAACGAGGGGACCAGCAGGGGGGGAACGAGGGGACCAGCAGGGGGGGAACAAGGGGACCAGCAGGGGGGGGGAAGAGGGGACCAGCAGGGGGGGGGACGAGGGGACCAGCAGGGGGGGGGACGAGGGGACCAGCAGGGGGGGAACGAGGGGACCAGCAGGGAGGAACCAGCAGGGGGGGACGAGGGGACCAGCAGGGGGGGAACGAGGGGACCAGCAGGGGGGGGGGACGAGGGGACCAGCAGGGGGGGAACGAGGGGACCAGCAGGGGGGAACGAGGGGACCAGCAGGGGGGGAACGAGGGGACCAGCAGGGGGGAGGGACCAGCAGGGGGGAACGAGGGGACCAGCAGGGGGGGGGGACGAGGGGACCAGCAGGGGGGGGAACGAGGGGACCAGCAGGGGGGACGAGGGGACCAGCAGGGGGGAACGAGGGGACCAGCAGGGGGGAACGAGGGGACCAGCAGGGGGGCAACGAGGGGACCAGCAGGGGGGCAACGAGGGGACCAGCAGGGGGGCAACGAGGGGACCAGCAGGGGGGGACCAGCAGGGGGGGACGAGGGGACCAGCAGGGGGGGACGAGGGGACCAGCAGGGGGGGAACGAGGGGACCAGCAGGGGGGAACGAGGGGACCAGCAGGGGGGGGGGACCAGCAGGGGGGGGGACCAGCAGGGGGGAACGAGGGGACCAGCAGGGGGGGGAACGAGGGGACCAGCAGGGGGGGAACGAGGGGACCAGCAGGGGGGGAACGAGGGGACCAGCAGGGGGGAACGAGGGGACCAGCAGGGGGGGGGGGACGAGGGGACCAGCAGGGGGGGAACGAGGGGACCAGCAGGGGGGGGAACGAGGGGACCAGCAGGGGGAGAACGAGGGGACCAGCAGAGGGGAACGAGGGGACCAGCAGGGGGAACGAAGGAACGAGGGGACCAGCAGGGGGGCAACGAGGGGACCAGCAGGGGGCAACGAGGGGACCAGCAGGGGGGGGGACCAGCAGGGGGGAACGAGGGGACCAGCAGGGGGGGGGAACGAGGGGACCAGCAGGGGGGGAACGAGGGGACCAGCAGGGGGGAACGAGGGGACCAGCAGGGGGGGGACGAGGGGACCAGCAGGGGGGGAACGAGGGGACCAGCAGGGGGGGGGGGAACGAGGGGACCAGCAGGGGGAGAACGAGGGGACCAGCAGAGGGGAACGAGGGGACCAGCAGGGGGAACGAGAGGACCAGCAGGGGGGAACGAGGGGACCAGCAGGGGGGGAACGAGGGGACCAGCAGGGGGAGAACGAGGGGACCAGCAGGGGGGAACGAGGGGACCAGCCGGGGGGGGAACGAGGGGACCAGCAGGGGGAGAACGAGGGGACCAGCCGGGGGGGGGAACGAGGGGACCAGCAGGGGGAGAACGAGGGGACCAGCAGGGGGAACGAGGGGACCAGCAGGGGGAACGAGAGGACCAGCAGGGGGGAACGAGGGGACCAGCAGGGGGGAACGAGGGGACCAGCAGGGGGAGAACGAGGGGACCAGCAGGAGGAACGAGGGGACCAGCAGGGGGGAACGAGGGGACCAGCAGGGG
>NC_091212.1:23617498-23619998 GCF_040958095.1 Procambarus clarkii
CCCCCCAATCCATACACCAACTTCATCAAGAAACGAGTATCTAAAGACTAAGCGAGACACAAGAGTGTGACCATGTCATCGCATCCAAGGACCTCGGTGGGTGGGGGTATTTGAGAGCCCCAGCATGGGGGACACGTCTGTGAATGAGGTGATCGTTGTAAACAAACTCTACTTCACTGCCCCCAGCAGGAGCCATTTACATCCGGGACCGTACCTTCACCCCAATCCCTACATCCGGGACCGTACCTTCACCCCAATCCCTACATCCGGGACCCTACCTTCACCCCAATCCCTACATCCGGGACCGTACCTTCACCCCAATCCCTACATCCGGGACCCTACCTTCACCCCAATCCCTACATCCGGGACCCTACCTTCACCCCAATCCCTACATCCGGAACCCTACCTTCACCTACTCGCGAGTGAACCTCCCCTAATTAGCAATTCCCCCCATTTTACTCTACATTTTTACTGACCAAAATTTTGAGGCTGTTCCACCTCTCTTTTACTCTTTGTGGCATTTAATCCCTTCCCCACCTCCCCCCCCCTCTCTCTCTCTCTCTCTCTCTCTCTCTCTCTCTCTCTCTCTCTCTCTCTCTCTCTCTCTCTCTCTCTCTCTCTCTCTCTCTCTCTCTCTCTCTCGAAAATTATTAGTTTCATCTATGGCAAAGTGAGAGAGAAACTGGTACCCATAAATATGATATTGTTGGTATATATTCAAGAAATGTTTTTGAGAGCATAACCTACCGTGCAATACCCTGTGTATTACCATACCATGCCAGCAGCCAACGACAACAAGCTCTAAAATCGAAACGTACCACAAGGGTACGATCACTAGCATCTTGCTAGGATTAAGCTGATAGCATCTTGGGAAATTTTAACGGCGCTTACTGTGGAAATTCTCTTTGTTAGATCAGAAGGGTTGGGTAGAGTTGTTAAGATGTTCGCAGCTGTGCTCCTGAGAACAGGTTGCATTGCAACCGCCCTAGCAGTGATGCAATTGCAGGAAAATGTATGAAATACATTAGCTCGGACGGAGGAACCTTCGTGCATATCACACACACGTGTGTTTGTGTGTATTTACTATTTACAAATAGTAAATACTAGGTACCACATCCCCCCCCCCAGCCCCCCTTGTGGTACCTACACATATATACACCTCCCCCCCCAAGCCCCCCTTGTGGTACCTACACATATATACACCTCGCCCCCCCAGCCCCCCTTGTGGTACCTACACATATATACACCTCGCCCCCCCCCCCCCAGCCCCCCTTGTGGTACCTACACATATATACACCTCGCCCCCCCCCCAGCTCCCCTTGTGGAACCTACACATATATACACCTCCCCCCCCCTTCCCCACATATACAGACACACCCTTCTCCTACTTGCCACCCCTCGCCAAGCTCCTCCTCGTCCTCCTCGAACCTCCTCCTCGCCCTCCTACATAAATATGCAGCCTACGGGTGGAGGGTCTCCCGCCAATTCTGTTAATGTCTCCCCGGAGAGGCAATATTTACCGTCGTACACACGGAAAATCGACCATCGCGGCTCCCCCGCTCCCCCTTACCATCCACTTAATTAATTGCTGCCTGGCAGCCTCTTCCATCCCATTCGGGAAGTCTTTTGATTTTGATCTTCAGGTATCTGGCTACGCCGGGCCCTGCGTATCACGATCTTGTGCCGTCTGCGTATGGTTGTGTCTGCCTCGGTCTGTCTGCTGGCATTTTTAGTTTTGGCTCAACTAAATATAATTTTTTTTTTTTGGGGGGGGGGGGGTAAGGAGAAGAAAGGTTGGTATGTTATCTGGTGAAATGGACTGAGAGTTGATAGTGGGATTTGTGGGGGTGTGGGAGAAGGGTTTTGTACACAGCCTCCCCACCACTACCGTGGGGAGGGGGGGGGGGGGTGGTGTGGGGGAAGACGCAGGTGTGGGCTTGGCTGCGTGGAGCGTGCATGGAGGTGGGGGGGGGGGGGTTATATAGGTGGTAGGTATGTTTGGAAAATGTGTTAGGGCACGTTTCAGGGTCGAAGATAGTCGTGGCTTATGCTTTGTGATAGTCGGGTGCTGGGAGAGACGTGAGTGATAGTTCAACCTGACTATGAGTGGCAGCATTAATGACTCACCTATAGCGTACTATCCCCCCTTCTAATGTGTTCTTGTGTACCCTCATTTCCCCTCAGCAGCTGCCCTCACACTAACCCCTCACTCTCTTCTCTTCCGCAGGTATGTAGGTGGTTTGGGGTAGAGAAGTGAGGAGCCAACCAAGCTGTGAGTAGTGACGAGGACCCTTGAACACCCATGCCGGGGGCCTAGTCCATTTGTTGTGTCAATACTGTGTATACCGGCAGTCGACACCGTCCTCTCACCTCTCTCCCTCCCTCCCTCTCTCTCTCTCCCTCCCTCCCTCCCTCTCTCCCTCTCTCCCTCATCATATGGCCCCAGAAGAGCTGCCAACTCCTTCACCATCCACGATCATCTTTTGCATTATGCCGATTG
>NC_091212.1:23624998-23649998 GCF_040958095.1 Procambarus clarkii
TGTAATGCAGGCGACGAGTCACAGTGACGTGGTTAAAGTATGTTGATCAGACCACACACACTAGAAGGTGAAGGGACGACGACGTTTCGGTCCGTCCTGGACCATTCTCAAGTCGATTGTGACGTGTAATGCAATGATTGCAGACCAGGGCCACCAGGCTTCATTCATATTATATATGTGTGTGTGTGTGTGTGTGTGTGTGTGTGTGTATATATATATATATATATATATATATATATATATATATATATATATATATATATATATATATATATATATATATATATATATATATATATATATATAATATGTCGAGCCGGTCGGCCGAGATGACAGCACGCTGGACTTGTGATCCTGTGGTCCTGGGTTCGATCCCAGGCGCCGGCGAGAAACAATGGGCAGAGTTTCTTTCACCCTATGCCCCTGTTACCTTGCAGTAGAATAGGCACCTGGGTGTTAGTCAGCTGTCACGGGCTGCTTCCTGAGGGTGGAGGCCTGGTCGAAGACCGGGCCGCGGGAACACTTAAGCCCCGAAATCATCTCAATATATATTTTTTTTTAATTGTTGACGGAGCTGGCTGCTTCTGCAACGTTGTTTAGTTCATTCCATTTAGATTCGGGAAGGTGGTTACCGTCAGTGTGTGTGTTCTTGCGTGTATGTACTACCTAAGGGTAGTTAGAGGATGAGGTTATCTTGAGGTTATCTTGAGATGATTTCGGGGCTTTTAGTGTCCCCGCGTCCCAGTCCTCGACCAGGCCTCCACCCCCAGGAAGCAGCCCGTGACAGCTGACTAACACCCAGGTACCTATTCTACTGCTAGGTAACAGGGGCATAGGGTGAAAGAAACTCTGCCCATTGTTTCTCACCGGCGCCTGGGATCGAACCCAGGACCACAGAGCCACGCTCCTGGTGTCCTGTGTTTATGGCACTCTTTGTCACGTTGAAACTACTGCCTGTTCTGGCCTCCACCACCTAATTAGAAAAAAAATTTACTTTCTGATGTTTTTACAGCAGCTTTGTTTCCTTGACTTGAACACATGTGTTCTTAAAGTTGCAGTTTTCAAACATTCGTCCTTGTTAACTTTATGGATTCCTGTTACTATTTTGTAAGTAGTGATCATATCACCTCTTTCTTTTGTCTTCTACCTCTGGTATGTTTAACACCTTTAACCTCTCCTCGTAGCTCTTTATTTTATAGTTCCGGCGCGTGCGTGTGTGTCTGGGGTTGCCCAATTGTTGAACGTATTGTTCCTGGAAGTTCGTAGGAATTCTTATGTATTTTAATCGTCAGGGACAGCAGAAAGCCCGTAAGGCTTACCGAGGTCCCCCCAGTGTTTCTCAAAGTAGGCCGTATGACTCCCCCTGACCTCTCTAAGTCCGGGTGTTCATGCGCGGGAATGGAACCTGGGTCCTTACGGTTGTGACCCGTCTTCGTAAACTACACCACAACAGATAATTGTTCCCTCATAAGCTGGCGCTAGAGTTTTAACTGCTCATTAAATTGAGAACTCATAAGAATTTAGCTCTTGTTACTTTGAGGTGGTTCCTAGGATCACTGTTCTCGCGGCCCGGTCTCTGACCAGGCCTCGTGGTCTTGTTTACCAGGCTGTATACAAGAGAGCGTCACTAGGTTGATTTAATTGAGAGATACTATTAATTAAATGTGTTCGTGAATTATCATTTACAAAAATAGTGGCGTTAATTTGTTGGGTGAATTATTTGCAAGGCTTAATTAACACCCAAATATTTTTTTTCGCAACAATTCGGCATAATTATTTGCATAATTTATTAATCGAAATTGTTTGCGAATTATATGCATAATTTCCTTTGCTGGGATCATGTGATTTTTCACTTCTGAAATATTTGCAAGAATACGCAGTACAAATATATTATATATGATTATTATAAATTATTTACCGTCATAGCAGAGAATTACTGATACAAACTCGCCGGTATTGCTATGATAATTATTTTCAATTATCACTTGGATAAATACTGGATAATTATTCTTAGATATAACTCCTGGATAATTACATGAATTATTTGTAACATATAATTCTCTTGTGCCCTTGCTAAGTATGCCTTGTTTACACTCTATTAAAATCCAAGTCTGTAAGTTAACGAAAATAATCTATTTTTCGAAATTTGTTTGAGGTACAAATAGGTAATTCCCAAGTATTTAATATGAGTGTTAGTAAGATCTGAATTATTTAAGAAAAATTGTTAGGTAATTCTTAAATAATTCTAATACTCCATTGTACTGTGTTAACTGTATACCTGGAGTATATCTGGAGTATATCTAGAGTTTACTTGGAGTGGGTTGTGCGTTCTGCTCCCGCAACCCGGCCCGGTATGACTTGTGATAGCTTGTGATAGCTTGTGATAGCTTGTGATAGCTTGGTGGTGGCTGATGCTTGCAGCGGCCTGCAGGCTCACTGATTGACGTCCTTCATAGAAGATTGAGTCAATGCTGTTTTTGACGTTTGAAGTCCTTTAACGTCACTTGACGTCTAAGGTCGTCTCGTTGCCCACAACCCACGTCACATTTACGTTTCTCTCTCTCTCTCTCTCTCTTCTCTCTTCTCTCTCCTCTCTTCTCTCTCTCTCTCTTCTCTCTCTCTCTCTCTCTCTCTCTCTCTCTGTGGCTTGCAGGAACTAGAAGATTAACTAGTATACAAATGACCGTCTAACACAGGGTTCTCAACCCTTGCAATTGCAGCCCTTCGATGGATTAACCATTATGTCTCTATTCCCTCTTTGCCAGACTGTTGAAATCACCCCCACCACCACCTCAAGTCCTATTCGATACCAGTAAGACTTCAATAGACTTCAATAAACTTCAATACACATTCCTGGGAATGTGTACCAAAAAGGAGGTCGAGGACCGGGCCGCATAACACTTAAGCCCCGAAATGATCTCAAGATAACCTCAAAAAGATAACCAGCAAATATATATATATATATATATATATATATATATATATATATATATATATATATATATATATATATATATATATATATATATATATATATACGTCAATAGCTTGATTTTACTTTACGCTACGATAGCTAGGAACAGCTAGAACAGCTAAAAGAAAATTTATAATGATTTTACGCAGAAAAAGACAAATCAGAATAAGCTGGGAGAGTTTTGTTGTGTTTTACTGTAATCAAAACATGGTACAGTTACAGACATAGTTAAATCTAAACAAACAAACAAACAAATGTCTTTTAACATTTCCAGAAACAGAGTGCCTTATACCCGCATTATTTGGTTCCACCACCCGCGACGGGTACGGGTGACGTCTGATTAAGAAGCTGTGGCCTAAACGAATCTGTGGTATTACACTCTTTAGCAACCGACTGCTGTAACTATTGTAAGCCCAGAGGAGGAAGTCTGTCCCCAGTGTGGAGGCGGGAGTGAAGCAGCTGTACCGAGTGCCGGGGCGGGAGTGAAGCAGCTGTACCCAGTGTGGAGGTGGGAGTGAAGCAGCTGTACCCAGTGTCGGGGCGGGAGTGAAGCAGCTGTACCCAGTGTGGAGGTGGGAGTGAAGCAGCTGTACCGAGTGTCGGGGCGGGAGTGAAGCAGCTGTACCCAGTGTCGGGGCAGGAGTGAAGCAGCTGTACCCAGTGTGGAGGTGGGAGTGAAGCAGCTGTACCGAGTGTCGGGGCGGGAGTGAAGCAGCTGTACCCAGTGTCGGGGCGGGAGTGAAGCAGCTGTACCCAGTGTGGAGGTGGGAGTGAAGCAGCTGTACCGAGTGTCGGGACGGGAGTGAAGCAGCTGTACCCAGTGTGGAGGTGGGAGTGAAGCAGCTGTACCGAGTGTCGGGGCGGGAGTGAAGCAGCTGTACCCAGTGTGGAGGTGGGAGTAAAGCAGCTGTACCCAGTGTGGAGGTGGGAGTAAAGCAGCTGTACCCAGTGTGGAGGCGGGAGTGAAGCAGCTGTACCCAGTGTCGGGGCGGGAGTGAAGCAGCTGTACCCAGTGTGGAGGTGGGAGTGAAGCAGCTGTACCCAGTGTCGGGGCGGGAGTGAAGCAGCTGTACCCAGTGTGGAGGCGGGAGTGAAGCAGCTGTACCCAGTGTGGAGGCGGGAGTGCAGCAGCTGTACCCAGTGTCGGGGCGGGAGTGCAGCAGCTGTACCCAGTGTCGGGGCGGGAGTGAAGCAGCTGTACCCAGTGTGGAGGCGGGAGTGAAGCAGCTGTACACAGTGTGGAGGCAGGAGTGCAGCAGCTGTACCCAGTGTGGAGGCGGGAGTGCAGCAGCTGTACCCAGTGTGGAGGCGGGAGTGCAGCAGCTGTACACAGTGTCAAGGCGGGAGTGCAGCAGCTGTACACAGTGTCAAGGCGGGAGTGCAGCAGCTGTACACAGTGTCAAGGCGGGAGTGCAGCAGCTGTGCACAGTGTCAAGGCGGGAGTGCAGCAGCTGTACCCAGTGTCAAGGCGGGAGTGAAGCAGCTGTACACAGTGTCAAGGCGGGAGTGCAGCAGCTGTACCCAGTGTCAAGGCGGGAGTGCAGCAGCTGTACACAGTGTCAAGGCGGGAGTGCAGCAGCTGTACACAGTGTGGAGGCGGGAGTGCAGCAGCTGTACACAGTGTGGAGGTGGGAGTGCAGCAGCTGTACCCAGTGTCGGGGCGGGAGTGCAGCAGCTGTACATAGTGTGGAGGCGGGAGTGCAGCAGCTGTACACAGTGTCAAGGCGGGAGTGCAGCAAGTCATCTTTCTTCACCGACGTCTTGTAAACTAGCAATTTGAGAGGTGCGCGAGGAGTAGTGGAGAGGGTGTCGTGGGAGGGAAGCGGGTCGTCCATCTCTTCCGCAGGATGGAGAGGTGGACGCGACCATCCTCAACCCCATCTCCCTCCCCTCCATCACCCCTACAATCCCCCCACCATCACATCACACTCCCTACCACCCTAAAATCCCCCCACCATCCTCGCAACCCCCCCTACACCCCCTCCCATACTGCTCTCTTCCCCCTCACTCCGTCTCACCACTCTCACACTCCTCTCCCTTTGCATATTTCCATCCAGGGGAAAAATGTGCTCGATTTGCAACACGGCTGACAGCTGCTAAAGCTCTGACAGCATTAATCATAGCAGCTCTTGGCCCGCGAGGTGCTCACTGAGGCACTGTGGTGGCACTGTGGTGGCACTGTGATTGTGGTGGTGGGGGTGGGGGTGTACTTTTGGAGTGGTTGTGAAACTGTTTTATTGGAGGAGTTTTCCTACAGATGGTGGTGGTGGGGGTGGGGGTGGGGGGGGGGGGGGTGGGAGCTGGATGGTACTCTAAGACCCCCAACGCCTGTTACAGCACCCCCTCCCCTCCCCCTCCCCCACCACACGCCCGGCACAGCACCCCCTACCCCACCGCCCGGAACAGCACCCCCCCCCCTTCGCCCGGAACAGCACCCTCCCCCCTTCGCCCGGAACAGCACCCTCCCCCCCTTCGCCCGGAACAGCACCCTCCCCCCCTTCGCCCGGAACAGCACCCTCCCCCCTTCGCCCGGAACAGCATCCCCCCCCCCTTCGCCCGGAACAGCACCCTCCCCCCTTCGCCCGGAACAGCACCCTCCCCCCCTTCGCCCGGAACAGCACCCTCCCCCCCTTCGCCCGGAACAGCACCCTCCCCCCTTCGCCCGGAACAGCATCCCCCCCCCCTTCGCCCGGAACAGCATCCACCCTCCCCCCTTCGCCCGGAACAGCACCCTCCCCCCCTTCGCCCGGAACAGCATCCACCCTCCCCCCTTCGCCCGGAACAGCACCCTCCCCCCCTTCGCCCGGAACAGCACCCTCCCCCCCCCCTTTGCCCGCCACAGCACCCCCCCCCTGCCTGGCACAGCAGCCGCCATGTCTGGTGGAAGCTGTCAGCCGGGTGAGCAAGTGGCAGCGGTTGGGCCTGGTCTTGTCCCTTAAATCGACACCTCGAGCGGACACTGATACTGTTAGTCGATTCAAGGCGTCGATAGCGGGCCCTGAAGCACCCACTTAAGAACCCTTAATGGGCCCCAGGACCTGTCGCAGCGGATCTTCAACCCATCTCATCCCGGGAGCAAACCAACCAGGAGTCGTCCGCTCCCGCGAACACCACTGAATCATACGTGAACGAGGCACTGAATCATACGTGAACGAGACGGTGAATCACCCGCATGGCGCGCGCGGGCTCCGGCTCCAGTTTTTGAAAGACCACCGTCGCTTGAAGTGAAAAGGAAAACACAAATTACTGGACAGGTTCGTAGAGGTTCTGGGGCCAGATTCACGAAGCAGTTATATGCAAGCACTTTCGAACGTGTACATCTTTCCTCAATCTTTGACGGCTTTGGTTACATTTATTAAACAGTTTACAAGCAGAAAAACTTCCCAATCAACTGTTGTTGTTGTTATAAACAGCCTCCTGGTGCTTCCGAGTTCATTAATTGTTTAATATTTGTAAACAAAGCCGGCAAAGATTGAGAAAAGATGTACAGGTTCGTAAGTACTTGCGTAACTGCTTCGTGAATCTGGCCCCCTGGAGTGTGCCATGGAGATCTGACTGACGAAGACTACAAAGGAAGGTATGAACACTTGACATGGCACCCTGTCAAGTGTTGACACTTTAATTGTGAAAGACTTGACATGACACGATGTGAAGTGTTTCATGACACCCTCACTTTCTTTCCTTCATCCTATCCTAAACCATTATCCCTATTTTCTCTTCCAAGTCCTGTAGTCATCATGGCTTAGTGCTTTCTCCTGGTAATTACCCTACTTTGACACGACCCTCCATTCTTCAAGCATTTGGACATCTACTTACGAAACCTGTACATCATTCCTCTATCATGGCGGCTTTGTTTACATGTATTAAACAGCTTAACAACCTCATAGTGCTTCAGAGGCCAGAAAGTGATTAATGAATGTAAACAAAGCGGCCATAATTAACGAAATATAAACAGATTGTGTTTGTTTGTGTAATTGCTTGATGAATTCGGTCTCCGAATTCATCAATTCATCATCCGAAGTCATAAATTCATGTAAAAAATAGAGGACCAAGGAACATAAGAACATAAGAACAAAGGCAACTGCAGAAGGCCTATTGGCCCATACGAGGCAGCTCCTATTTATAATCACCCAATCCCACTCATATACTTGTCCAACCCGCGCTTGAAACAATGGAGGGACCCCACCTCCACCACGTTACGCGGTAATTGGTTCCACAAATCAACAACCCTGTTACTGAACCAGTATTTACCCAAGTCTTTCCTAAATCTAAACTTATGCAATTTATACCCATTGTTTCGTGTTCTGTCTTGTGTTGATACTTTTAATACCCTATTAATATCCCCTTTGTTATGTCCATTCACCCACTTGTAAACCTCTATCATGTCACCCCTAACTCTTCGCCTTTCCAGTGAATGCAACTTAAGCTTTGTTAATCTTTCTTCATATCCGTGGCAGTCTCCGTGGTGTAGTGGTAAGACACTCGCCTGGCGTTCCGCGAGCGCTATGTCATGGGTTCGTATCCTGGCCGGGGAGGATTTAATGGGCGCAATTCCTTAACTGTAGCCTCTGTTTAACGCAACAGTAAAATGTGTACTTGGATGAAAAAACGATTCTTCGCGGCAGGGGATCGTATTCCAGGGACCGTAGGATTAAGGACTTGCCCGAAACGCTACGCGTACTAGTGGCTGTACAAGAATGTAACAACTCTTGTATATATCTCAAAAAAAAAAAAAAAAAAAATATGAAAGATTTCTAATTTGGGGAATTAACTTAGTCATCCTACGCTGGACACGTTCAAGTGAATTTATATCCATTCTATAATATGGCGACCAAAACTGAACTGCATAATCTAAATGGGGCCTAACTAGAGCAAGATATAGCTTGAGAACCACACCAGGTGTCTTGTTACTAACGCTGCGATTAATAAATCCAAGTGTCCGATTTGCCTTATTACGAACATTTATGCATTGATCCTTTTGTTTTAAATTCTTACTAATCATAACTCCCAGATCCCTTTCGCAATCCGACTTCGCAATCTCAACACCATCTAGCTCGTACCTTGTAACTCTATCCTCATTACCTAACCTCAGAACTTTACATTTATCAGCATTAAACTGCATCTGCCAATCCTTTGACCATTTCAAAACCCTATATATTTCAACTTGAAGTGATAGTGAGTCCTCCGAATTAATTTCCCTACCGATTTTCGTATCATCGGCAAATTTGCAAATGTTGCTACTCAAACCTGAATCTAAATCATTTATATATATTATAAACAACAGAGGTCCCAGGACAGAGCTTTGATTCCATTTATACTAACTCTCTGTTTCCTTTGGTATAGCCATGCCCTAATCCAGCTTAATATAGCACCCCCAATACCATGAGAGACTATCTTTTTAATCAGTCTTTCATGTGGCACTGTATCAAAAGCTTTGCTAAAGTCAAGGTACACAACATCAAGGAACAACTGTCATACCTTACAGGATTCAAGTTATACACTATGTAACAAGGGGGAGAGGGTATCGTCTCTATTCTCACCCTACCCCTGCCCCTATTCTATTGACTTGGCTTAATACCAAGGGACCCCAGAGTTACAGTAGACGAATCCCACGCCACGTGGTCTGCGCCGTTCTAACGGCTAAGATTCTACAGCCTCGCGACGTGGTACTAGGCTTCTAGCAAACTCAAGAATCTCCTTCGGCTGCCACCACCAGACCATTAAAACCAGAAGCGCCAATTAACCGGGGTCTGGACCGATTAATCACTCAGTAAAACCTTGGGGCTTGATCCCCCAATTACTTAGAAAAGAAGGGAAGAATCTACGTTAAGTGTGGGAAATTATAGCAATCAAAGGGATAACTGAACTCTTAAACTTTGTTAGGCTTGCAGCCCAACTAAACCTCAGACTCGCGGAGACCACGTGACAAGGACATGAGAGAAACACGTAACATGGAAATAATAAAATGCAAATTGCAAGCTATAAATATTTATTAATGCAAAATCTAAACAAAAATTGAATAAACTCACTCGCTATACTTAACACTCCCTACCGAGGCATGAAACTATTTCCCTATACTAACTGTAGCAAGCTATACCTTTTACTGCGACCAGCTGGTGTTCTGCTGATCTATATGGGAGGGGGTGAGTGGATGACCTCCCTCAGTTGACCAGACCACACACTAGAAATTGAAGGGACGACGACGTTTCGGTCCGTCCTGGACCATTCTCAAGTCGATTGAGAATGGTCCAGGACGGACCGAAACGTCGTCGTCCCTTCAATTTCTAGTGTGTGGTCTGGTCAACATACTTCAGCCACGTTATTCTGACTCATCGCCTGCACCTCCCTCAGTTGTTGATGACCGGTCCACACTAATTCTACCTCGTGCCGCCTTCTTCACTGAAGCCAGAGGGGTAGTCCTACGCCAGGTTACTAGTTCAGGTTGGACTCTTTTAAACTGAAGGTAATTACACAGGCATCTTAGGAAAAAGCTATTTCTGGTTACAATATGGCTATTTGACCTTTGAGAATTACTAAATGTGGAAGGTTTTGGTTGTTGTTGTTGTTGTTGTTAAAGATTCGCTACCTGGAACAAAAAGTTCCAAGTAGCACCGGCTATGGTGAGCCCGTAGATAGTTATATATAAAAAGGTTTTGGTGACCCCCCTGGAAACACAAACCGAAACTGTCTCTATTTTCCGCTTGTTACAACTTGTAATAAAGTTGTTACATCTTGGCTTAACGTGTTTATGACGTATTAGAACGTTGTTACAACTTGCTATATTGGTTGTTATAACTGGTTAGGAGGTGTTAAACCTTGTTTGAACGTTGTACCAACGTCGTAGTTTCGGTGTGTGTTTGGTGACCCGTGACCCCGGGGTCGCCAAAATTGCTCCGCGTCAGAGGCTAGTCCTTTGCTAGTGACGTCACTGACGGTGACTTACTCATTATTTCGGCAAGTGAGAATACTCTTGGTGCTTGAACAGGAATACTATTGAATACCATTTGAATGAAGACTTGAATCTCTCTAAATTACTGAATTCTGTAAAATAATTCATTATACGTTGCTTAAGACAAAGGCGCCGGCCATTTTGTAATCTTAACCGGTAATCCCAGGAGAGATGCCCCGTGCTTCCTGAGTCAGGTCACTACCGCTTCACTCCAACTTTCCAAACCCCCATGTCTATGTGAGACTTATCTTGAGATGGTTATCTTGAGATGAATTCGGGGCTTTAGTGTCCCCGCGGCCCGGTCCTCGACCAGGCCTCCACCCCCAGGAAGCAGCCCGTGACAGCTGACTAACACCCAGGTACCTATTTTACTGCTAGGTAGACTGTACTGAATAATTCCCTACAACAAACCTAGTTTGTTGCAACTATGTTACAACAGCCCCATTTTCTATGTTTCCTTGATAGTTTGGGGATAACTTATTTAACTACCAAAATCCCTCCTCCGTCCTCCCAGCTCTTGAGTCCAAGACAAAGACACTTTTTCTTTATGCGTAATTAATAGAGGAACAAATTCCTCTCAGCGAAGGAAAATGTCGCGTAAATAAGAGCCATTACGGAGTACCAACAGCTGCTCCAAGAGTACTCTAGTTAGCAGTACCAACAGCTGCTCCAAGAGTACTCTAGTTAGTAGTACCAACAGCTACACCAAGAGTACACTAGTTAGCAGTACCAACAGCTGCTCCAAGAGTACATTAGTTAGCAGTACCAACAGCTACACCAAGAGTACACTAGTTAGTAGTACCAACAGCTACACCAAGAGTACTCTAGTTAGCAGTACCAACAGCTGCACCAAGAGTACACTAGTTAGTAGTACCAACAGCTACACCAAGAGTACTCTAGTTAGTAGTACCAACAGCTACACCAAGAGTACTCTAGTTAGCAGTACCAACAGCTGCACCAAGAGTACACTAGTTAGCAGTACCAACAGCTACACCAAGAGTACACTAGTTAGTAGTACCAACAGCTACACCAAGAGTACACTAGTTAGTAGTACCAATAGCTGCACCAAGAGTACACTAGTTAGCAGTACCAACAGCTGCACCAAGAGTACATTAGTTAGTAGTACCAACAGCTACACCAAGAGTACACTAGTTAGCAGTACCAACAGCTACACCAAGAGTACACTAGTTAGCAGTACCAACAGCTACACCAAGAGTACACTAGTTAGCAGTACCAACAGCTACACCAAGAGTACACTAGTTAGCAGTACCAACAGCTGCACCAAGAGTACATTAGTTAGTAGTACCAACAGCTACACCAAGAGTACACTAGTTAGTAGTACCAACAGCTACACCAAGAGTACACTAGTTAGTAGTACCAACAGCTACACCAAGAGTACACTAGTTAGCAGTACCAACAGCTACACCAAGAGTACACTAGTTAGTAGTACCAATAGCTGCACCAAGAGTACTCTAGTTAGCAGTACCAACAGCTGCACCAAGAGTACACTAGTTAGCAGTACCAACAGCTGCACCAAGAGTACATTAGTTAGCAGTACCAACAGCTACACCAAGAGTACTCTAGTTAGTAGTACCAACAGCTACACCAAGAGTACACTAGTTAGCAGTACCAACAGCTGCACCAAGAGTACATTAGTTAGTAGTACCAACAGCTACACCAAGAGTACTCTAGTTAGTAGTACCAACAGCTACACCAAGAGTACACTAGATAGCAGTACCAACAGCTACACCAAGAGTACACTAGTTAGCAGTACCAACAGCTGCACCAAGAGTACTCAAGTTAGTAGTACCAATAGCTGCACCAAGAGTACACTAGTTAGCAGTACCAACAGCTACACCAAGAGTACATTAGTTAGCAGTACCAACAGCTACACCAAGAGTACTCTAGTTAGTAGTACCAATAGCTGCACCAAGAGTACACTAGATAGCAGTACCAACAGCTACACCAAGAGTACACTAGTTAGCAGTACCAACAGCTGCTCCAAGAGTACATTAGTTAGCAGTACCAACAGCTGCACCAAGAGTACTCTAGTTAGTAGTACCAATAGCTGCACCAAGAGTACACTAGATAGCAGTACCAACAGCTACACCAAGAGTACACTAGTTAGCAGTACCAACAGCTGCTCCAAGAGTACATTAGTTAGCAGTACCAACAGCTACACCAAGAGTACTCTAGTTAGTAGTACCAACAGCTACACCAAGAGTACACTAGATAGCAGTACCAACAGCTACACCAAGAGTACACTAGTTAGTAGTACCAATAGCTGCACCAAGAGTACACTAGTTAGCAGTACCAACAGCTGCTCCAAGAGTACATTAGTTAGTAGTACCAACAGCTACACCAAGAGTACACTAGTTAGTAGTACCAACAGCTACACCAAGAGTACACTAGTTAGCAGTACCAACAGCTACACCAAGAGTACACTAGTTAGTAGTACCAACAGCTACACCAAGAGTACACTAGTTAGCAGTACCAACAGCTACACCAAGAGTACACTAGTTAGCAGTACCAACAGCTACACCAAGAGTACACTAGTTAGCAGTACCAACAGCTACACCAAGAGTACACTAGTTAGCAGTACCAACAGCTGCACCAAGAGTACACTAGTTAGCAGTACCAACAGCTGCTCCAAGAGTACACTAGTTAGCAGTACCAACAGCTGCACCAAGAGTACACTAGTTAGCAGTACCAACAGCTACACCAAGAGTACACTAGTTAGCAGTACCAACAGCTGTACCAAGAGTACTCTAGTTAGTAGTACCAACAGCTACACCAAGAGTACTCTAGTTAGTAGTACCAACAGCTGCTCCAAGAGTACACTAGTTAGCAGTACCAACAGCTGTACCAAGAGTACTCTAGTTAGCAGTACCAACAGCTGCACCAAGAGTACACTAGTTAGCAGTACCAACAGCTGTACCAACACTAACAACAACAGCAATAACTGGAACACCAAAGACAAACCACGGACTGTGAAGAACACTCCCTCCCCCCCTCCATCACTCCCTCCACTACTCCCTCCACTACTCCCTCCACCACTCCCTCCACCACTCCCTCCACCACTCCACTTCAATGCCCGAAAGTGAGAGAATAAATTATCGATCAAATGAACATGATCCAGCCCCCCCCTCGCCCCCCCTCCCACTTCACCTGGTAGAGCACCAAGTTCGGTGCCTGATGTGATATGTGTTCGACCGGGGGGGGGGAGGGGGAGGGGTAAACAGAAAATGTAACGGTAAACGGGAGGAAAGTGACGTGGAGGAATATTCATGGTCCTCACGCACGCTTTGTGACGGTGGGCAAGGTAGAGAGAGGGAGGGAAGAAGAGAGTATAGATGGAGGGAGGGGGAGAGATATCGGGAGGGAGAGGGCCAGGGATGGAGCGTGTGATGGACCCTTCAAGGAAACACGATCTAAACATGTTTATCTCGCCCCCGAAACATGGGTTTTTGACGCTCTCAAATTCAATAAAAACTGGTTAGGTTAGGTTGGTTATACCAGTAGTGGTGGTTGGGGAGGGTTGTGGTTGGGGAAGGGGAAGGGATGGTTGGTTGTGCGAGAGGGGGAGGGTGGTTGATATGTCAAATTTGACGAATTTTAGTATTTAGATTTTTCAGTAAAATGATCCTGCAAACAGAACACCTAAACAAGAACACAAGTGTCTGTGTGTTGATGTCTCACATACTTCATTACCGACACATATGGACAGCCCTTCACAGCCCTCCACAGCCCTTCACAGCCCTTAGTGGAGGGCTAAGGACAAAGCTGCAGTCTCAGGGATACTGAAGGAGCTCCAAATGGGAGGGGCTGAGAAATGCTTTGAGAAGGTGTTCCGGCTTGGCCAGTAGGACAAAGACAAAAATCGATTGATCAAGGTAGTATTCAAGAACGAGGCCATCAAAGAGGACATTCTAGTTAAGAAGAGCAAACTGCAATATGTAAGGGAATACATTCCTTCTGAGGGGCATGACCAGGGACAAGATAATACAGGCAGCAAATGCACGAAAAAGGCACAGGGAGAGGGAAGGGGGCCAGGGAAACTCAGCAGCGAACCCAACAACCCCAGAGGGAAGTGGGGAACCCCAAACAAGTAATTCAGGAACCCCAGTGGGGACTGTAACACCCCCACCTGCCACCCCATAGGAGGCAAGCACAAACCCTTCCTTCTCACATCACAATGTTCACCATATCACCCAAATCCTTCCTCCCCCCCTCACCCCAAGCACCCCCTGCCTTCCTATCCCCTGGTCTTCTTCCTGTCCTAACCAGGTCCAGGCAAGATCTAAGCCCTCCATCCCCCATCCCACCTTTCCCCAAACCCCTGGTAACTACCCCACCGGAGGATGAGCTTACCCAAGTAGCCCTGCTCATGGAGTGGCTTCCTGCACCAGTAGGGAGTGTGTGTGAGACAATGGAAATAGGAAAGTGAGATTCAAGGTAATGTACTCAAACATTAGTGGGATTACAAATAAAACAAGTGAAATGGACGAAATGGTGCAGGAAGAAAATCCAGATGTAATAGGACTCACAGAAACAAAATTATTAGGCGTCATAACAAATTGCAGTGTTTCCAGAGGACTACTATATTGTAAGGAAAAAAAGAGAGGGAAGGGAGGAGGAGTGGCCCTGTTAATAAGGAAGGGCTGAAGTTTTGAAAAGATGGAAATTTCGGGCTGTGAAGGATTCAGAGACTACATAAAAGGAACTATGACAATGGGTGGACCTAAGATAATAGTAGCAGTCATTTACAACCCTCTCCTAAATGACAGAAAACCCAGACAGGAGCTCAATAGGAACAACCAAAAACTGCTCCACAGCCACGTTAGGAGGAAAACAGCAGTGAAGGAACAAGTGATGAAACTGAGAAAAAGGGAGAACAGATATTGCCGGAACAACCGTGGACATCTTCAAGAGGAAACTAGATTGTTTCCTCCAAGGAGTGCCGGACCAACCGGGCTGTGGTGGGTATGTGGGTCTGCGGCCGCTCCAAGCAACAGTCTAGTGGACCAAGTTCTCACAAGTCAAGCCTGGCCTCGGGCCGGGCTTGGGGAGTAGAACTCCCAGAACCCCATCAACCAGGTAATCAACCAGATACACAGAGAATGACAAGGAGGTGTGTGAAGAACTCAAGAGATTCCAGAAGGTCTTCATAGTAGAACAAGGAGAAGCCCCTGTACTAAATGAGGAGGCAAACCAAGCAACTTTCTTGAGCTTATCTTGAGATGATTTCGGGGCTTAGTGTCCCCGCGGCCCGGTCCTCGACCAGGCCTCCACCCCCCAGGAAGCAGCCTGTAGCAGCTGTCTAACTCCCAGGTACCTATTTACTGCTAGGTAACAGGGGCATCAGGGTGAAAGAAACATTTTGCCTCATTTGTCTCCGCCTTCACCGGGGATTGAACCCGTAACCTCAGGACTACGAATCCGAAGCGCTGTCCACCCAGCTGTCAGGCGCCCTGGATTCAAGGATGGAAAGGTACTGTGTACTAGTACCAGTAAGGTACTGGTACTGTGTCAAAAGCCTTTGACACAGTACCCCATAAAAGGTTGTCACAAAAGTTGGAGAAACAGGCATGAGTAAAAGGTAAGCTGCTCCAGTGAATAAAGGAGTATCTAAGCAACAGGAAACAGCGAGTAACTGTGAGGGGGAACACATTAGAGTGACGAGATGTTATAAGCGGAGTCCCACAGGGCTCCCTATATGTAAACGATCTTCCGGAGGGTATAGACTCATTCCTCTCAATGTTTGCTGATGATGCAAAAATTATGAGAAGAATCAAGACAGATAAAGATAGACAGAGACTACAGGACGACCTGGACAAACTAGAGAAATGGTTTTGAAAATGGCTACTAAAGTTTAAATCGGGAAAATGTAAGGTAATGAAATTAGGCAAAGGGCGCAGGAGGCTGAACACAAGGGACCATCTGGGAGGTGAAATCCCGCAACCACAGAGACATTAGAAAGATTTTTTTCAGTGTCAGAGTAGTTAACAAATGGAATGTATTAAGCAGTGATGTGGTGGAGGCTGACTCCATACACAGTTTCAAATGTACATATGATAGAGCCCAGTAGGCTCAGGAATCTGTCCACCAGTTGATTGACAGTTGAGAGGCGGGAGCAAAGAAGCAAAGCTCCACCCTCGCAAATACACCTAGGTGAGTACACACGTGATGTACAATAATGTGAAGAACCTCACCAACACTCACAGCTCCCTGACAAGAGAGAATAAACTTAGCTACAAAACACATACATCGTGTCAGCAAGACGGACAGCCCGCCTGCTATTATAACATGCTGGGAGAGCGAAGGGAGAGGGGTGAGAGCGGACAGTATGCTGAGGGAGTAAGGTAAGAGTGGACAGTATGCTGGGAGAGTGTGGGGGAGAGCGGACAGTATGCTGGGGGAGTGTGGGGAGAGTGAACAGTATGCTGGGGGAGAGTGGACAGTATGCTGGGAGAGTGTGGGGAGAGCGGACAGTATGCTGAGGGAGTGTGGGGAGAGTGGACAGTATGCTGGGGGAGTGTGGGGAGGGCGGACAGTATCCTGGGAGAGTGTGGGGAGAGTGGACAGTATGCTGGGGGAGTGTGGGGAGAGTGGACAGTATGCTGGGGGAGTGTGGGGAGAGTGGACAGTATGCTGGGGGAGTGTGGGGGAGAGTGGACAGTATGCTGGGAGAGTGTGGGGGAGGGCGGACAGTATGCTGGGAGAGTGTGGGGAGAGTGGACAGTATGCTGGGGGAGTGTGGGGAGAGTGGACAGTATGCTGGGAGAGTGTGGGAAGAGTGGACAGTATGCTGGGAGAGTGTGGGGAGAGTGGACAGTATGCTGGGAGAGTGTGGGGGAGAGTGGACAGTATGCTGGGGGAGTGTGTGGGAGAGTGGACAGTATGCTGGGAGAGTGTGGGGAGAGTGGACAGTATGCTGGGAGAGTGTGGGGAGAGTGGACAGTATGCTGGGAGAGTGTGGGGAGAGTGGACAGTATGCTGGGAGAGTGTGGGGAGAGTGGACAGTATGCTGGGAGAGTGTGGGGAGAGTGGACAGTATGCTGGGAGAGTGTGGGGAGAGCGGACAGTATGCTGGGAGAGTGTGGGGAGAGTGGACAGTATGCTGGGAGAGTGTGGGGGAGAGCGGACAGTATGCTGGGAGAGTGTGGGGGAGAGCGGACAGTATGCTGGGAGAGTGTGGGGGAGAGCGGACAGTATGCTGGGAGAGTGTGGGGGAGAGCGGACAGTATGCTGGGAGAGTGTGGGGGAGAGCGGACAGTATGCTGGGAGAGTGTGGGGAGAGTGGACAGTATGCTGGGAGAGTGTGGGGGAGAGCGGACAGTATGCTGGGAGAGTGTGGGGGAGAGCGGACAGTATGCTGGGAGAGTGTGGGGAGAGTGGACAATATGCTGGGAGAGTGTGGGGAGAGTGGACAATATGCTGGGAGAGTGTGGGGAGAGTGGACAGTATGCTGGGAGAGTGTGGGGGAGAGCGGACAGTATGCTGGGAGAGTGTGGGGGAGGGCGGACAGTATGCTGGGAGAGTGTGGGGGAAGAGTGGACAGTATGCTGGGAGAGTGTGGGGTAGGGCGGACAGTATGCTGGGAGAGTGTGGGGGAGAGCGGACAGTATGCTGGGAGAGTGTGGGGGAGGGCGGACAGTATGCTGGGAGAGTGTGGGGGAGAGTGGACAGTATGCTGGGAGAGTGTGGGGGAGGGCGGACAGTATGCTGGGAGAGTGTGGGGGAGAGTGGACAGTATGCTGGGAGAGTGTGGGGTAGGGTGGACAGTATGCTGGGAGAGTGTGGGGAGAGCGGACAGTATGCTGGGAGAGTGTGGGGGAGAGTGGACAGTATGCTGGGGGAGTGTGGGGAGAGTGGACAGTATGCTGGGAGAGTGTGGGGAGAGTGGACAGTATGCTGGGGGAGTGTGGGGGAGAGTGGACAGTATGCTGGGAGAGTGTGGGGGAGAGCGCTGGGAGAGTGTGGGGGAGAGGAGGGAGAGTGAAAGCGGGCGGCAACGAGTCTTCTATTTTACGGAGAGATCCATTGCGATAGAAAATAGTGACAGGGTTGTGCAGTAAACTCACTATCTCTCGTAATGGCCTACTCTATCTGTGAGGTGTCCCCCTCTCCGCCTCCCTCCCTCTCCCCCTCCCTCTCCCCCTCTCCCTCTCTCCCTCTCCCTCTCCCTCTCCCCCTCTCCCTCTCCCTCTCCCTCTCCCTCTCCCTCTCCCCCTCCCCCTCCCCCTCCCCCTCTCCCTCTCCCTCTCCCTCTCCCTCTCCCTCTCCCTCTCTCTCTCAGGAGGTACCTATGTGTTAAATTACTTCCCTACTAAACACCTGTCTTTATCTTTGTTTTCTGTCTGCCTTCTTGTTTATACCCTGCCTGCCTGCCTGCCTGCCTGCCTGCCTGCCTGCCTGCCTGCCTGCCTGCCTGCCTCCCTGCCTGCCTGCCTGCCTGCCTGCTTCCCTACCTGCCTCCCTGCCTGCTTCCCTGCCTGCCTGCCTGCCTGCCTGCCTGCCTCCCTGCCTGCCTGCCTGCCTCCCTGCCTGCCTGCCTGCCTGCCTCCCTCCCTGCCTGCCTGCCTGCCTGCCTGCCTGCCTGCCTGCCTGCCTGCCTGCCTGCCTGCCTGCCTGCCTCCCTCCCTCCCTCCCTGCCTGCCTGCCTGCTTCCCTGCCTGCTTCCCTGCCTGCCCGCCTGCCCGAATATCCCAATGTGTTGTTCATATCTCTGGCAACATCGCTGCTCCATTGTTCAAACATCAAAAGCATTTGTGTTTAGAAATTTTGTCCCTTAGTTGAAATTAGAGGAAAAAGCAGAAGTACTGTACATCACAAGCTTTGGCCTGCAGCGGACTGTGTGGATGGTACTCACCTAGTTTTGCTTGCGGGGGTTGAGCTCCGGCTCTTTGGTCCCGCCTCTCAACTGTCAATCAACTGGTGTACAGGTTCCTGAGCCTACTGGGCTCTATCATATCTGTGTGTGTGTGTGTGTGTGTGTGTGTGTGTGTGTGTGTGTGTGTGTGTGTGTGTGTGTGTTTGCTTAACTAGATGTGGTTACAGGACCGAGCTTCAGCTATTAAGTCCCGCCTTTCCAGCCATCTGTTGGTTCCTTGAAGTGTCCTAAATTATATTTACTTTTGAAGCATTGAGTAGAATTTACTTCAAAGACACTCTTCTTAACACCTGTAAAATCTCTGATAAACCCTTTCACTGCCTCGCAAATTTGTTTACGGAATCGACCAGTCCGTTAAATAGCGACGTATTAGTAAAAATTAAAGCACCGTAATAGTGACGTTTTCTAAACATCTGCCGTGATAGGTTAGGCGGGTTGCTTGGGTTTGTACGTCACTGGTTTTGTGGCATAGGAGTGGCAAGCTGATGTTGTTCTCAACAGATGTCTCTGTCTCCTTAATTACTTAATAATTACTCGGTAATTACTCCACATGGACTGGACGGTAGAGCAACGGTCTCGCTTCATGCAGGTCGGCATTCAATCCCCGACCATCCTGATGGTTAGGCACCATTCCTTTCCTTCGTCCCATCCCTAATCCTTATCCTGACCCTTTTCAAGTGCTGTATTGTCGTAATGGCTTGGCGCTTTCCCTTGATAATTCCTTCCCTCCCCTCTGTAAGTAATTACATTATTAATGTCTGAATGATTAAGTTAAGAGCTCGTTTAATCATTTATTTTTTCTGTTTTTTTTTTTATCGCCTTCCGTCGTTTATCTGGTGAATGTCTCTCTCTTCTTTAATCTACTGCCTCCTTTGCTTTACCTGTTTCCTCCTACTGTTTCCCTCCTTCTTCCTTCACCTGACTTTCTGCCTCTCACCTTCTTTTGATCTTTCTATGTTTCTTGATTTTCAATTCCGATTTATTTTTGTTCTTCCGTATTTGTGTGTCCTCCCCCCCCCCCTCCTCCCTCCCTCCTGTTTCTCTTACTCGGTGTCTACTTCCTCCCACTCCCCCTCATTCGTTCCCCCAACCCCTCACCCTATCCTCCTCCTCCTCTATCTCTCCATCTCCCCTTTTTCCTCCCCACCTCCTTCTCATTCACCCCTCTACGTTGCCTCCCTCAACCCCTCTATTTCCCCTTCCCTCCTGGTCCATGCGTGCCGACTTCCCTCTCATTTCCTTCACGTTATCTGGCTGGAACGCGCCCTCTCACTGCCCACTCGAAGGCCGGTACCCCCCTCTCCCCTCCTTCCCCCTCCCTCCATCACCCCTCCCCTCCCTCCATCCCCCTCCCCTCCCTCCATCCCCATCCCCTCCTCTCCTTCCCCTCGCTCCATCTCCCCTCCCACGAAGCGTTGGTGTGTACGTGGGAGCCTCTATAACTCTGGGAGATGGATGTGCTCTCTTGCTCCACCCACGGTAAACACAAATGGCCGAAATCTCTCCTGTGCCGTTTGGTCTCGGGACCCTTCCCACTCCTTTTCCATTTCTAGAGAAACGGGGGAATGAGAGAGAGAGAGATAGAAATTGGAGTGGGGGTGGTTTATGAGGACGGAAGAAATAGTGATGGGTAGGAAAGGGAGACTGAGTGACAGGAATGGAGGCGGAACACAGTAAGGAGAAAAATAATGGGAAAGGATGAAGAGAGATGGCAAGGGTACAGAAGAGAGATTAAGAGAGAGGAAGGGGAAAAGAAGATTGCATGAAATGGGAGGTGAAGATAAAAAAAAGGAATAAGGAAATCGGAAATAAGGAAACAATAATTGAGAATAGCGAAAATAGATGATACCTGGTTGATACCTGGTTGATGGGGTTCTGGGAGTTCTTCTACTCCCCGAGGCCAGGCTTGACTTGTGAGAGTTTGGTCCACCAGGTTGTTGCTTGGGTGTAATTGAAACAACATATAGAAACGCTGAGAGGCCAAAAAAAAAGAAGAGAACTGAAGTGAAGTTTGCAACAGACAGACAGACAGATAGGAAGTATTGAGAGAACTAGAGAACCCGTCCTTCTAACAGCACGTCGCATTTTGATGTATACTTTAAGGCCAAAAAAACTGTCGTTGAAGAAAATGGTAGCGGCTCGAGAAAGTGACATAATGTCCCGTTTTCTGTTTTGGGTCCTCTGGCAGGTTAGAACAAGGCACTTTAGTACGCTAGTTTCTTAACGAAGGGAACGCTCGCGGGAACGGGCTGGATAGATACAGAAAGTATCTATCCAGTATTGAGAGAGACAGACAGACAGGCAAGAAATATTGAGGGAGAGACGGGAGGTATATGCAGACAGATCTCTTACCGCTACACCAGTCTCCGTGGTGCAGTGGTAAGACACTCGCCTGGCGTTCCGCGAGCGCTTTGTCATGGGTTCGTATCCTGGCCGGGGAGGATTTACTGGGCGCAAATCCTTAACTGTAGCCTCTGTTTAACTCAACAGTAAAATGGGAACTTGGTTGTAACAACGATTCTTCGCGGCGGGGATCGTATTCCTGGGACCTGCCCGAAACACTACGCGTACTAGTGGCTGTACAAGAATGTACAGCCACTAGTACATAATATCATACAACCGGTTCGGTTGTATGATAGAATTTCATACAAATTGTATGAAATTTGTCACAATTTCACTAACTATTCATCATAATTTTTAGGCGTAGTCTATCGGTATGAATTATCTGAATAGACGAGGGACCTTGTGAGGAGGACCTTGTGAGGAGGACCTTGTGAGGAGGACCTTGTGAGGAGGACCTTGTGAGGAAGGGGGGGGGGGGACGGACCTGCTTGATCACTCACTCAACCGATTTTCTTATTCTATAAATATTTCACCAGAGGGAAGTTGATGTTTCAGGTCTTGTGGAGATTTACCATAAGGCTGATATTGCCTTTCTTTTTTTTTTTGCCCCGCTCGAAAATGGCCTTAATTGCCAAATTACCGATTTTGCTGAGAATCAGAATATCAACAGTGACGGAGGGCCTGGCGAGTGAAAAGATTATGCTCTATTTTAACTTTTCCGATCACTGTGTCAGTCGCCATTGTCTATTTTCTCTTAGTGAATGTCAGTCAGTCAGTGTGTCTGTCTGTCTGTCTGTCTGTCTGTCTGTCTGTCTGTCTGTCTGTCTGTCTGTCTGTCTGTCTGTCTGTCTGTCTGTCTGTCTGAGTCCTTATTTATAATACTTGGGTATTATTCCATGACTGGAAACAGTCATGGAATAACTGTTTATATCTGTTAAACTGTTATAACAGTTTGGAATATTGGGGGGTTATAGATAGGAGCTGCCTCGTATGGGCCAATAGGCCTTCTGCAGTTACCTTTATTCTTATGTTCTTAATAACTGTTAACTATCTGTTTCAACTCAGTTAGACCTGATTCAGAAAAAAACTGGTGACAATTGCCTTGTAGACACTACCCACACTGTAAGCTTGTCGTATCTACTGTAGTACTGTAATTACATCACCACCCTTGTTACTTTATTACAAAAGTTAGACAATCAAAATTGTAAACAGTATATACACACATAATTGTAAACAGTATATACACACATAATTGTAAACAGTATATACACACATAATTGTAAACAGTATATTAAACATAAATGTCTTAGTGAATGCAACATTGGGATTAAGTTCATGGACCCCTTATGTAATCCTTTCTATTGCTACCGACAGGATGGGTATGGGGTGCACAACCCCTCACAGGATGGGTATGGGGTGCACAACCCCTCAGATGATGGGTATGGGGTGCACAACCCCTCACAGAATGGGTATGGGGGTGCACTTCCCCTCACAGGATGGGTATGGGGTGCACAACCCCTCACAGGATGGGTATGGGGTGCACAACCCCTCACAGGATGGGTATGGGGTGCACAACCCCTCACAGGATGGGTATGGGGTGCACAACCCCTCACAGGATGGGTATGGGGTGCACAACCCCTCACATGATGGGTATGGGGTGCACAACCCCTCACATGATGGGTATGGGGTGCACAACCCCTCACAGGATGGGTATGGGGTGCACAACCCCTCACAGGATGGGTATGGGGTGCACTTCCCCTCACATGATCGGTATGGGGTGCACAACCCCCTCACAGGATGGGTATGGGGTGCACAACGCCTCACAGGATGGGTATGGGGGTGCACTTCCCCTCACAGAATGGGTATGGGGTGCACAACCCCCTCACAGGATGGGTATGGGGTGCACAACCCCCTCACAGGATGTTTATGGGGGTGCACTTCCCCTCACAGAATGGGTATGGGGTGCACAACCCCCTCACAGGATGGGTATGGGGTGCACAACCCCCTCACAGGATGGGTATGGGGGTGCACTTCCCCTCACAGAATGGGTATGGGGTGCACAACGCCTCACAGGATGGGTATGGGGTGCACTTCCCCTCACAGGATGGGTATGGGGTGCACAACCCCCTCACAGGATAGGTATGGGGTGCACAACGCCTCACAGGATGGGTATGGGGGTGCACTTCCCCTCACAGAATGGGTATGGGGTGCACAACCCCCTCACAGGATGGGTATGGGGTGCACAACGCCTCACAGGATGGGTATGGGGGTGCACTTCCCCTCACAGAATGGGTATGGGGTGCACAACCCCTCACATGATGGGTATGGGGTGCACAACCCCTCACATGATGGGTATGGGGTGCACAACCCCCTCACAGGATGGGTATGGGGTGCACAACCCCTCACATGATGGGTATGGGGTGCACAACCCCTCACATGATGGGTATGGGGTGCACAACCCCTCACATGATGGGTATGGGATGCACAACCCCCTCACAGGATGGGTATGGGGTGCACAACCCCCTCACAGGATGGGTATGGGGTGCACTATCTCTCACTCCCAGGATTACGATAACAGTTCATAGAGGGATAGACAGAAAGGAAATATTACTCTGGTACTGGATATGGTGATTAACTTGTAAACAAGTGACTAACTTGTAAACAATTTGCTAACCAGAGCTGGTGTTCCAGTACTGGTGGTCTGGAACACTGAGCTGGTGTTCCAGAAACAATTAGACAAGACCCTGAAACAAATGCTGGACCAACTGATCTATAGTAGATATAGGGACCTGCGGGCGGCCGCTTCAAGCAGCACCATTCCTGTCGCGCTGCTGAAAAGTTTTGGGCGCGCTGTCGACAGGTCTTGGGCGCGCTGTCGACAAGTCTTGGGCGCGCTGTTGACAGGTCTTGGGGCGCGCTGTCGACAGGTCTTGGGCGCGCTGTTGACAGGTCTTGGGGCGCGCTGTCGACAGGTCTTGGGCGCGCTGTTGACAGGTCTTGGGGCGCGCTGTCGACAGGTCTTGGGGCGCGCTGTCGACAGGTCTTGGGGCGCGCTGTCGACAGGTCTTGGGCGGGCTGTTGACAGGTTTTGGGCGCGCTGTTGACAGGTCTTGGGGCGCGCTGTCGACAGGTCTTGGGGCGCGCTGTCGACAGGTCTTTGGGCGCGCTGTTGACAGGTCTTGGGGCGCGCTGTCGACAGGTCTTGGGGCGCTCTGTCGACAGGTCTTGGGGCGCGCTGTTGACAGGTCTTGGGGCGCGCTGTCGACAGGTCTTGGGCGCGCTGTCGACAGGTCTTGGGGCGCACTGTCGACAGGTCTTGGGCGCGCTGTTGACAGGTCTTGGGGCGCACTGTCGACAGGTCTTGGTTGACAGGTATCTTGGGGTTTTCACGCGTGTTGTTTGATTCTAGGGGATTCTTCTTCATTGATTCTGGGGGTTTCTTGTGCTTTAATTTTTTGGATTTGTTGTTTGTGTTTTTTCCAGGCGGGGGGGGGGGGGGGGGGGGTTGTTCTTTGGTGATGGGGTTTGGACGTGGTTATATGATTCTTAGTTTCTGACACGTTTGTGTTTTCGTATGTTTGTGAAGCCTGTTATTGATGGGGTTGTATTTCTGGCATGTTTTGGGTATATTTTTTCCTGCACTTTTATCTTTCTTTATTGCGTATTTTTAATTTATATGTTGTGTATTTCTACGTATTTTTGTGTACGATGAATCACTGTGCCCTATATATATATATATATATATATATATATATATATATATATATATATATATATATATATATATATATATATATATATATATATGTTGGGTTTTCACGCGTGTTTGGTCTGGAATTTG
>NC_091212.1:23657498-23732498 GCF_040958095.1 Procambarus clarkii
CGTAGCGGCAGGGTGGCGGCGTCGTAGGGGCAGGGTGGTGGCGTCGTAGCGGCAGGGTGGCGGCGTCGTAGCGGCAGGGTGGTGGCGTCGTAGCGGCAGGGTGGCGGCGTCGTAGCGGCAGGGTGGCGGCGTCGTAGCGGCAGGGTGGCGGCGTCGTTGCGGCAGGGTGGCGGCGTCGTAGCGGCAGGGTGGTGGCGTCGTAGCGGCAGGGTGGTGGCGTCGTAGCGGCAGGCTGATACACCATCACAGGCCTTCCTAAAAACCGGTTATAGTGACGCATGCGCAGACCCATGTGCTACTTCTAACAATTTTTCAGACATAAGACGTTTACGAAATCATTACAAATTTGAATCGAAAAAGCCTTGAAAAGCGTTCGAAATAATTTACCCCGAAACTCTTTTTCTGATTATCGAGACCGCGAAATAAATTTTCATATGAATATATATTTTTTTGTAAGAATCGTCAAAGGCCTTTCCAGATTATCTGAAAGATCCTCCCTTCACCAACAGCAAAATTTTAATGGATTTGTTATATTTTCTTGACAAGATATATACGTGAACCAGAGTCCTTGCACCGCCGCTTCTCCTCATTCTCATATCGTGGATAAAAATAAGAGTCACAGCTTCGTGTCTTCCTTTGCACATGATACAAAAATCAGCATGAAAATTACTTCTGTAGAAGACACTGAAAAAACTACAAGCCGATATCAATAAAGTCTTCGATTTGGCAACGGAAAATAACATATTGAGGTCTAATAACGATAAGTTCCCGGTACTTAGGTATGGTGGAAATGAAGAACTTAATAAATTGACATTTAGTGAACATAGTCAAGCACATAGAGCGTCGGGCTGGCAAATGATAGACTGGATTATGAGAACGTTCAAATTCAGGGATCCCTTCACAGTGCTCATACTGATGATACTACTGGTGCTGTCCGGCCTTGAGTATAGGGTGATACTTGCTTCCCCTTTCAGAGAGAGAGAGAGAGAGAGAGAGAGAGAGAGAGAGAGAGAGAGAGAGAGAGAGAGAGAGAGAGAGAGAGAGAGAGTGAGAGTGAGTTATCAGGGGAAAGCGCCAAGTCATTACGATTATATAGTACTGGGAAGGAGTCAGGATATATGGATTTGGGATCGGACGGGGGGGGGAAGAAATGGTGCCCAACCACTTGGATGGTCGGGGATTGAACGCCGACTTGCATGAAGCGAGACCGTCTCTCTACCGTGCAGCCCAAGTGTTTGGGTTGACCTCTCAGAGCAGGATGGATGGATTTCTGAAATAGCGTGAATACAACGAACATGAACGGCACGCATACTCACGATAAACCACCTATACTATTGGGACCTTTTCAAAGCTCTCAAAATGTATTCTCTAAAAAGGAGATGAAAGACGTATACAATAATACGTACATGAGAGACACTGGAAGACCAGGTCCCAAACTTTCACAGTAAAATGACAACATTCTGGAATGAACGATACGAAAGAAATACAACATAGAGCCAGTGAAGAGCAGAGGTGACATATAGGAACTATCATTGAACACTGTCTGAACATCAGAGGTCCGCGGTTGTTCAACACTCTCCCAGCAAGTATAAGAAATATAGCTTGAACGAAAGTGGGCTTAAAGAAGAAACAATTAAAGAAGTTCCAGCAAGACGTGCTGGACCAACCGGGTTGTAGTATGTGGCGCCTGATGTGGGGCCTGCGAACTGCTACAAGCAACAGCTTGTTGGACCAAGTTATCTCCAGTCAACCCTGCCCCCCCCCCCTTCCCCAGGCCAGACTTGGGTAGGAAGGAACTATCAATGGAAAGCGCCAAGCCATTACGGCTATATAGCATTTGGAAAGGAGGGTCAGGATAAGGATTTGAGATGGGACGGGGGAAAGGAATGGTGCCCAACCACTTGTGGACGGTCGGGGATTGAATACCGACCTGCATAAAGCAAGCCCCTCGCTCTACCGTCCAGCCCAAGTGGTTGGGCAGTAGTAGAACGCTCAGAACATACTCCAGGTATACTCGGGAATATCGCTGGTAATATCTGCCATAGGAGCCAATCTATACGTACCAGTGAAGCTTCGAGCAAGTGAATAACATTATCGAAATAAAACTGACCCTAAAACATTTTGGAATTCCAGATGGATACACGATTGTCCGACGCTGTCATTCGCATATAAACAAAGTCATTACACTTAAAAGAAAAAAAATGAGTTTTGCAGTTGTCAAAAATCCATATTTTCAGTTTGGTAAAGAAAAGAAAACTCACAAAGTTCACATTGTTTATACATTCCATGAAACACCCAAGAAGCTAAAGTCCCTCGTTTTGTAATTACAATCGACTGAAAAGGTTTTGATATGATAGTGAAGTGAGTCTGCAAATTGGTGTACGTGTTTGAGTAGCGAGTGTGAGCCCGCGTATCTCCCCCACACGCACACTCCACGACAAAAGTATTCTGGCGTAGGTAAAATTCAGAGTTGAGTCAAGGGGAGAGAAGGAGGAAGTGAAGAGGAGGGTGGAGTGAGGAGCAGGGAAGGAGTGTGGGCAGGAGTGAGTAGGAGGGAAGGCGTGAGGAAGTGGGAAAGGAGTGAGGAGGGAAGGAGAAGGAGTGACGAGGTGAAAATAACGAGAGAGGGGGAGGTAGGAGCGACGAGGGGAGAGGAAGGAGGTTTGGAATGAGGAGGGGAGAGGAAGGAGGTTTGGAATGAGGAGGGAAGAGGAGTAGAGAGGGAAGAGTAGAAGGAAGAGGAGAAGAGAGGGGGGGATGGAGAGAGTGGGGGGAGAGGTACGTCTGGCCGCGGCAGATGCTGTTATTTTGTTGCCTGAAATCTTTTTTATCACATGGTAAGAGGAGCACAGGAAGGAGTGGGAGGGAGGGGAGAGAGAGAGAGAGGGAGGGGAGAGAGAGAGAGGGAGGTGGCGATACAGAGGGGGGGGGGGGAGAGGTGTGTGAGAGGTGAAGGGCGCTAATGTTTGTCACAGTATTCTGCAATAAGGCTTCTTTCCTCCTCCTTTCTTTACTCTTCACTACTATTCTCCTTTCTTCCGTCTCCCCAATCATCTGCTACTGTTTCCTCTCAAACTTTACTGCCTTTCCCATTTGTATTCTCTTTGAAAATAATATATCTTGCCGCGCGTGCGTGCTTGCGTGCGCGCGCCTGCCTGTCTGATCTATCTATCTATCTATCTATCTATCTCTCTCTCTCTCTCTCTCTCTCTCTCTCTCTCTCTCTCTCTCTCTCTCTCTCTCTCTCTCTCTCTCTCTCTCTCTCTCTCTCTCTCTCTCTCTCTCTCTCTCTCTCTCTCTCAGTCCAGGCACCCTCCTTTACATAATAGTCCCGTGGGTAAACATTAACATCTTGAGGAAAGACTGCTTTGGGCTGTAGGATTGAGAGATTAGGATGGTGGGAGGGTGTTGGGCAGATTGGGGGAGGGGGATGGGGAGTGGGGAGGTGCGGCGCGGGGCGTGGGGACTTGTGGGGCGGATACCAGGTGGAGCAGGACTACACTACCAGGTGGAGCAGGACCACTACCAGGTGGAGCAGGACCACTACCAGGTGGAGCAGGACCACTACCAGGTGGAGCAGGACCACTACCAGGTGGAGCAGGACCACTACCAGGTGGAGCAGGACCACACTACCAGGTGGAGCAGGACCACACTACCAGGTGGACCAGGACCACACTACCAGGTGGACCAGGACCACACTACCAGGTGGACCAGGAGCACACTACCAGGTGGAGCGGGACCACACTACCAGGTGGAGCAGGACCACTACCAGGTGGAGCAGGACCACACTACCAGGTGGAGCAGGACCACACTACCAGGTGGAGCAGGACCACTACCAGGTGGAGCAGGACCACACTACCAGGTGGAGCAGGACCACTACCAGGTGGAGCAGGACCACTACCAGGTGGAGCAGGACCACACTACCAGGTGGAGCAGGACCACACTACCAGGTGGAGCAGGACCACACTACCAGGTGGAGCAGGACCACACTACCAGGTGGAGCAGGACCACACTACCAGGTGGAGCAGGACCACACTACCAGGTGGAGCAGGACCACACTACCAGGTGGAGCAGGACCACACTACCAGGTGGAGCAGGACCACACTACCAGGTGGAGCAGGACCACACTACCAGGTGGAGCAGGACCACACTACCAGGTGGAGCAGGACCACACTACCAGGTGGAGCAGGACCACACTACCAGGTGGAGCAGGACCACACTACCAGGTGGAGCAGGACCACACTACCAGGTGGAGCAGGACCACACTACCAGGTGGAGCAGGACCACTACCAGGTGGAGCAGGACCACACTACCAGGTGGAGCAGGACCACTACCAGGTGGAGCAGGACCACTACCAGGTGGAGCAGGACCACACTACCAGGTGGAGCAGGACCACACTACCAGGTGGAGCAGGACCACACTACCAGGTGGAGCAGGACCACACTACCAGGTGGAGCAGGACCACACTACCAGGTGGAGCAGGACCACACTACCAGGTGGAGCAGGACCACACTACCAGGTGGAGCAGGACCACACTACCAGGTGGAGCAGGACCACACTACCAGGTGGAGCAGGACCACACTACCAGGTGGAGCAGGACCACACTACCAGGTGGAGCAGGACCACACTACCAGGTGGAGCAGGACCACACTACCAGGTGGACCAGGACCACACTACCAGGTGGACCAGGAGCACACTACCAGGTGGAGCAGGACCACTACCAGGTGGAGCAGGACCACACTACCAGGTGGAGCAGGACCACTACCAGGTGGAGCAGGACCACTACCAGGTGGAGCAGGACCACACTACCAGGTGGAGCAGGACCACACTACCAGGTGGAGCAGGACCACTACCAGGTGGAGCAGGACCACACTACCAGGTGGAGCAGGACCACTACCAGGTGGAGCAGGACCACTACCAGGTGGAGCAGGACCACTACCAGGTGGAGCAGGACCACACTACCAGGTGGAGCAGGACCACACTACCAGGTGGAGCAGGACCACTACCAGGTGGAGCAGGACCACACTACCAGGTGGAGCAGGACCACTACCAGGTGGAGCAGGACCACTACCAGGTGGAGCAGGACCACTACCAGGTGGAGCAGGACCACACTACCAGGTGGAGCAGGACCACACTACCAGGTGGAGCAGGACCACACTACCAGGTGGAGCAGGACCACTACCAGGTGGAGCAGGACCACTACCAGGTGGAGCAGGACCACACTACCAGGTGGAGCAGGACCACACTACCAGGTGGAGCAGGACCACACTACCAGGTGGAGCAGGACCACACTACCAGGTGGAGCAGGACCACTACCAGGTGGAGCAGGACCACACTACCAGGTGGAGCAGGACCACTACCAGGTGGAGCAGGACCACTACCAGGTGGAGCAGGACCACACTACCAGGTGGAGCAGGACCACTACCAGGTGGAGCAGGACCACACTACCAGGTGGAGCAGGACCACTACCAGGTGGAGCAGGACCACACTACCAGGTGGAGCAGGACCACACTACCAGGTGGAGCAGGACCACTACCAGGTGGAGCAGGACCACTACCAGGTGGAGCAGGACCACTACCAGGTGGAGCAGGACCACTACCAGGTGGAGCAGGACCACACTACCAGGTGGAGCAGGACCACTACCAGGTGGAGCAGGACCATTACCAGGTGGAGCAGGACCACACTACCAGGTGGAGCAGGACCACACTACCAGGTGGAGCAGGACCACACTACCAGGTGGAGCAGGACCACACTACCAGGTGGAGCAGGACCACTACCAGGTGGAGCAGGACCACACTACCAGGTGGAGCAGGACCACACTACCAGGTGGAGCAGGACCACACTACCAGGTGGAGCAGGACCACTACCAGGTGGAGCAGGACCATTACCAGGTGGAGCAGGACCACACTACCAGGTGGAGCAGGACCACACTACCAGGTGGAGCAGGACCACTACCAGGTGGAGCAGGACCACTACCAGGTGGAGCAGGACCACACTACCAGGTGGAGCAGGACCACTACCAGGTGGAGCAGGACCATTACCAGGTGGAGCAGGACCACACTACCAGGTGGAGCAGGACCACACTACCAGGTGGAGCAGGACCACACTACCAGGTGGAGCAGGACCACACTACCAGGTGGAGCAGGACTACACTACCAGGTGGAGCAGGACCACACTACCAGGTGGAGCAGGACCACTACCAGGTGGAGCAGGACCACTACCAGGTGGAGCAGGACCACTACCAGGTGGAGCAGGACCACTACCAGGTGGAGCAGGACCACTACCAGGTGGAGCAGGACCACACTACCAGGTGGAGCAGGACCACACTACCAGGTGGAGCAGGACCACACTACCAGGTGGAGCAGGACCACTACCAGGTGGAGCAGGACCACTACCAGGTGGAGCAGGACCACTACCAGGTGGAGCAGGACCACACTACCAGGTGGAGCAGGACCACACTACCAGGTGGAGCAGGACCACTACCAGGTGGAGCAGGACCACTACCAGGTGGAGCAGGACCACTACCAGGTGGAGCAGGACCACACTACCAGGTGGAGCAGGACCACACTACCAGGTGGAGCAGGACCACTACCAGGTGGAGCAGGACCACTACCAGGTGGAGCAGGACCACTACCAGGTGGAGCAGGACCACACTACCAGGTGGACCAGGACCACTACCAGGTGGAGCAGGACCACACTACCAGGTGGACCAGGACCACACTACCAGGTGGACCAGATGCTCTCGTGGTTCCTCTGGTCTCCCCTTCCTCCCTCTCTCTTTCCTGCAGGATTTTCACGTTGCACACATTCCATCACCAGTTCATTTCCAGTTTCAATTTTCAATTTTCCAGTCTCCAGTGCTGACACAACCAGACGTCTTCAGCTTATGGAAGCGTGTAAGGCGATGGTAATTAAGATAATGCAGGGCCAGGGATGAATTGGGGGGAGCAGGGAATGGGTAGGGTAATGGGGAACAGGAAATGGGTAGGAGTGATGGGGGGAAAAGGTGTAAGAAGTGACGAAGTGGAGGTGCAGTGGGGTTGTGGGATGGGGAGGAGGGAGTTAGGGAAGCAGAGTGGATGGGGAGGAACACGTGGGTACTGGTGGATCGATGGATGGGTGGAATGGGTGTGGCAGGGATGTACCGCAATTTTACCCCCTCCCCTCTCTTCCCCTTCCCTTCCCTTCCCTTCCCCCACCACACCCATAACCCTCTTTAAAGTGATTTTCAGTTTCAAGCATGCAGTCAAAATTAACCCTTCGACAAGAATGACTCAAGATTCATATTCCGGTGTGCGGCCACTGGAGGGTTTATTTATTCAATTTCAAGTTTTATTTCTCGTTATTGATTTCTGTGATGGTTTGTTGATGGAGTCGGCGTGTGGCCGGCTTAACTGGCTGCACCATGAAAGAAAAATATACGTGTGGATTTTTGATGTTGATTCTCTTGCCTCAACGACCTCAACAGATAACATCTTGGGGAAGGCTGTGTGGGGGTTCACAGCAAAGAGGAATTCGATAATGTTTGTTGGGGGGGGGGGAGGGTGAGAATGAGCCAAGGCGGCAGAATATAAGATGAGACGACAATCTTCACTCGTGTGTGTGTGTGTGTGTGTGTGTGTGTGTGTGTGTGTGTGTGTGTGTGTGTGTGTGTGTGTGTGTGTGCGAGCGCGAGCGCGCGCGCTTACTATTTGCGCCTCTAATATAGAGCTGTTCAGCTCTTGACTTCCCCCCCCCCCTTTCTAATCGCCAGTCTAATGTACTGACTCCCGACCTATCTTCTTATATCACTGCGTATATTTCTGTCACACGCGTGCGTGCGCGCGCACACACACACACATTCATCCCCCAGGATGCAGCCCGTGGCAGCTGTCTAACTCCCATGTATCTATTTACTGATAGATGGACAAAGGCATCAGGTGAAAGAAACTGTCCATTTGTTTCTGCCTCGGCCGGGAATCGAATCCAGGCTCTAAGGACTACGACCACCCACCACCCCCCCTAGCTGCTGCCCGCTCGGCCTTGTGTTTGTGTGTGGTGGAGGGGGATATATGTGAAGATTTGTGATAGATGGTTCTTGCTTGGTCTTGTCAGGACGGCTTGAAACTGCCCACTGCTGCAAGAACATCCTGGTTCTTAAAGCTCCCCTGCCGCCTGCATCCCTCTCTACTATGTCAGGTGTTTTCAAGTCAACCTTCCATCCTGTTCGCTCGTCTTCCAGTCCGGCTCTCGCAGTCCATTCAGTCCGGCTCTTTCCTCCAGTCCAAGATGTCAGTCCGTTTTTTGTATGGCTTTGTTGTAGACAGAGTTGGGGGAAAGGGAGCCTTCCAGCCCCTGCTCTTGCGAAAATTGAAAGGAAGTGTAGACTGTCAAGCCGTTGAATATTTAGTTCTCTTCTGCAAGGAAATGGAACAGCCGACTGATTCTGGGGTTTAGGGGTATTTGTGAAGCCTTTCCAGTCACTCACAATTAACATCCAGCGAATCAGATATTACATTTCCTGCTTTTCTGTCTGCTGGGCGCTCCTTCTTCCTCCAAAACTCTGGAAGTCGTCAGCGTGGCTGCAGTCCGCGACACTTTCCAGGTCAGTGGTCGAGGACAAGCCAGTGAAGGAGGTCGGGAATGTTCCAGGCGAGGGGGCTGCTGGCTGGAACAAAGAGTTGATAATTGTGGGCCCGCGGGCGGTAGGGCGGCTAGACTGGAACACTGATTACACCGCCACCACACCCCCTCCCTCGTGGACGACGACCCCAACCTGTTCGCGTTCCAGGAAGACTTCGACTTGATTTCTTTTGGAGTTGCGTTGAGTTCATTTTGGTGCATGGTCGGTCGAGTTCAGCTTCTTTGTTTCTGATTGAGGAACACTTCTTTGCTCTGATTGCTGCCAACTTTGTTTCCGATTGTTGCAAACTTTTGTTTTGCAGCTGGTTGTGGGGGTTCACTTCACTGTTACTGGCTGTGGGGGTTCACTTCACTGTTACTGGTTGTGGGGGTTCACTTCACTGTTACTGGTTGTGGGGGTTCACTTCACTGTTACTGGCTGTGGGGGTTCACTTCACTGTTACTGGCTGTGGGGGTTCACTTCACTGTTACTGGTTGTGGGGGTTCACTTCACTGTTACTGGTTGTGGGGGTTCACTTCACTGTTACTGGTTGTGGGGGTTCACTTCACTGTTACTGGTTGTGGGGGTTCACTTCACTGTTACTGGTTGTGGTTCACTTCACTGTTACTGGCTGTGGTTCACTTCACTGTTACTGGCTGTGGGGGTTCACTTCACTGTTACTGGCTGTGGGGGTTCACTTCACTGTTACTGGTTGTGGGGGTTCACTTCACTGTTACTGGTTGTGGGGGTTCACTTCACTGTTACTGGTTGTGGGGGTTCACTTCACTGTTACTGGTTGTGGGGGTTCACTTCACTGTTACTGGTTGTGGGGGTTCACTTCACTGTTACTGGTTGTGGGGGTTCACTTCACTGTTACTGGTTGTGGGGGTTCACTTCACTGTTACTGGTTGTGGGGGTTCACTTCACTGTTACTGGCTGTGGGGGTTCACTTCACTGTTACTGGCTGTGGGGGTTCACTTCACTGTTACTGGTTGTGGGGGTTCACTTCACTGTTACTGGTTGTAGTTCACTTCACTGTTACTGGTTGTGGGGGTTCACTTCACTGTTACTGGTTGTGGGGGTTCACTTCACTGTTACTGGTTGTGGGGGTTCACTTCACTGTTACTGGTTGTGGGGGTTCACTTCACTGTTACTGGTTGTGGTTCACTTCACTGTTACTGGCTGTGGGGGTTCACTTCACTGTTACTGGTTGTGGTTCCACTGTTACTGGTTGTTGTTCACTTCACTGTTACTGGTTGTTGTTCACTTCACTGTTACTGGCTGCGGTTCACTTCACTGTTACTGGTTGTGGTTCACTTCACTGTTACTGGCTGCGGTTCACTTCACTGTTATTGGTTGTGGTTCACTTCACTGTTACTGGTTGTGGTTCACTTCAACGTTACTGGCTGTGGTTCACTTCACTGTCACTGGTTGTGGTTCACTTCACTGTTACTGGCTGCGGTTCACTTCACTGTTATTGGTTGTGGTTCACTTCAGCGTTACTGGCTGCGGTTCACTTCACTGTTACTGGTTGTGGTTCACTTCAACGTTACTGGCTGCGATTCACTTCAACGTTACTGGCTGCGATTCACTTCAACGTTACTGGCTGCGATTCACTTCAACGTTACTGGCTGCGATTCACTTCAACGTTACTGGCTGCGATTCACTTCAACGTTACTGGCTGCGATTCACTTCAACGTTACTGGCTGCGATTCACTTCAACGTTACTGGCTGCGATTCACTTCAACGTTACTGGCTGCGATTCACTTCAACGTTACTAGGTATGCTTGGCTTCAGCGTTACCGTGGGAGTAAGAGGGCAGCACAGAGGTTCTGGGAGGGAGGGATGGGAGGGATGAAAGGATTGCTTCAACATTTGTGGTTCCTGGGGGTTGTAGTTAGTGGTGTGTGGCGTCATGCTGTGCGTTGATATCCTCGTTGTACCTGGGGTGTACCTGAGGTGTACCTGAGGTGTACCTGAGGTGTACCTGAGGTGTACCTGGGGGTGTACCTGAGGTGTACCTGAGGTGTACCTGGGGGTGTACCTGAGGTGTACCTGAGGTGTACCTGGGGTGTACCTGAGGTGTACCTGAGGTGTACCTGGGGTGTACCTAGGGTGTACCTAAGGTGTACCTGAGGTGTACCTGAGGTGTACCTGAGGTGTACCTGAGGTGTACCTGAGGTGTACCTGGGGGTGTACCTGAGGTGTACCTGAGGTGTACCTGGGGTGTACCTGAGGTGTACCTGAGGTGTACCTGGGGTGTACCTAGGGTGTACCTAAGGTGTACCTGAGGTGTACCTGGGGTGTACCTGAGGTGTACCTGGGGTGTACCTGGGGTGTACCTAGGGTGTACCTGGGGTGTACCTGAGGTGTACCTGGGGTGTACCTGGGGTGTACCTGAGGTGTACCTGGGGTGTACCTGGGGTGTACCTGAGGTGTACCTGGGGTGTACCTGGGGTGTACCTGAGGTGTACCTGGGGTGTACCTGGGGTGTACCTGGGGTGTACCTGAGTGTGTACCTGGGGTGTACCTGGGGTGTACCTGGGGTGTACCTGAGTGTGTACCTGGGGTGTACTTGAGTGTAGTGTGATCTCCATCTTCACACTCTGGTTCATGTGCATACAGCCAGGTCCCCACTGCTGCTGGTGTTCATATATATATATATATATATATATATATATATATATATATATATATATATATATATATATATATATATATATGTCGTACCTAGTAGCCAGAACGCACTTGTCAGACTACTATGCAAGGCCCGATTTGCCTAATAAGCCAAGTTTTCATGAATTAACTGTTTTTCGACAACCTAACCTACCTAACCTAACCTAACCTAACTTTTTTGGCTACCTAACCTAACCTCACCTATAAAGATAGGTTAGGTTAGGTTAGGTAGGGTTGGTTAGGTTCGGTCATATATCTACGTTAATTTTAACTTCAATAAAAAAAATTTACCTCATACATAATGAAATGGGTAGCTTTATCATTTCATGAGAAAAAAATTAGAAGAAATATATTAATTCAGGAAAACTTGGCTTATTAGGCAAATCGGGCCTTGAATAGTAGGCCAAAAAGTGAGTTCTGGCTACTAGGTACGACATATATATATATATATATATATATATATATATATGTATATATATATATATATATATATATATATATATATTGGGCAGACTAGAAGACCCTCCAAAGCTTTCGAAACCGATGCTTTTTACTCTAAGAGAACCGTCAGCATTGCTGTGGTTTTTATTTCGCTAAAACACCATAATTGTTAATGCTGATTAATGGCGCCAAAATTGCGATACAATAAATGTGAGGACAGGTCCATGGCTGATGCTTTGATGGGAAGGGGAAGGGGAGGGGGGGGGGGGGGGTAGGTTCTCTCTCTCCTTCCCTAAAGCCTCTTCAACAACCACTTCTACTATTCACGTTCTTCTCTCCCTTTTCCCGTTTCTCTTCCCCTCGCCCTAACCTCCTTCCCGTCCTGTCTCTACTTTCACTCCCTCCCTCCCTCCATCCCTCCTTCCATCACGTCACAAAGCATACACATAACTTACACATTCAGTGTAGGAGTGGGCGCGTTAGGCTACAGAGAGGACATATACACTTCCTGTCAGACCTCCCTAAATCATGTCCTGAAGCATGCATTTCTCTAAACATGGGTGGGGGGGGGGGTTGAAGGGATGAGGGGGGGCACCTAAGGGGTTGGAGGGGGTGAGGGAGGAAGCACGGGTAGGTTGGAAGGGCGAGGGGGGGGGGGGGAAAGATAGGCGAAATTGAGGGGAGAGAAAATAGGCTAGAGTAAAGGAAGGGAGCGAAAATAGGCGTGCCGGGGGAGGGAGACAGTAGGGGAGAGTGAGAGGGGAGAGAGCGAGGGAGAGTAGGTAAGAGCGTAAGGGAGAGATATCTGGCAAGAGTGGGAGAGAAATCAGGGAAGATAGTAGGCGAGAGTGGTGGGAGAGCCGGCTGGCATGGTAGGGGAGGGAGAGCCGGCTGGCATGGTGGGGGAGGGAGAGCCGGCTGGCATGGTGGGGGAGGGAGAGCCGGCTGGCATGGTGGGGGAGGGAGAGCCGGCTGGCATGGTGGGGGAGGGAGAGCCGGCTGGCATGGTAGGGGAGGGAGAGCCGGCTGGCATGGTAGGGGAGGGAGAGCCGGCTGGCATGGTGGGGGAGGGAGAGCCGGCTGGCATGGTGGGGGAGGGAGAGCCGGCTGGCATGGTGGGGGAGGGAGAGCCGGCTGGCATGATGCGGGAGGGAGAGCCGGCTGGCATGGTAGGGGAGGGAGAGCCGGCTGGCATGGTGGGGGAGGGAGAGCCGGCTGGCATGATGCGGGAGGGAGAGCCGGCTGGCATGGTGCGGAAGGGAGAGCCGGCTGGCATGGTGGGGGAGGGAGAGCCGGCTGGCATGGTGGGGGAGGGAGAGCCGGCTGGCATGGTGGGGGAGGGAGAGCCGGCTGGCATGGTGGGGGAGGGAGAGCCGGCTGGCATGGTGGGGGAGGGAGAGCCGGCTGGCATGGTGCGGGAGGGAGAGCCGGCTGGCATGGTGGGGGAGGGAGAGCCGGCTGGCATGGTGGGGGAGGGAGAGCCGGCTGGCATGGTGGGGGAGGGAGAGCCGGCTGGCATGGTGGGGGAGGGAGAGCCGGCTGGCATGGTAGGGGAGGGAGAGCCGGCTGGCATGGTGGGGGGAGGGAGAGCCGGCTGGCATAATGGGGGAGGGAGAGCCGGCTGGCATGGTGGGGGAGGGAGAGCCGGCTGGCATGGTGGGGAGGGAGAGGGGACAGGCAACCTATAACTGGAGGCCAAGTGACTGAGGTAGATGGAGAGGCTTACTGTGCTGTACATACAGGTGTGGAGGGAAGGTTATGGTGTGTGAGGTCGGGCTTGTAGGGGGAGCTCATGGAGTGTAGGGGGCTGAGGGAGTGTTGGGGCTAAAGGGGGGTGTAGGGGGGCTGAGGGAGTGTTGGGGCTAAAGGGGGGTGTAAGGGGGCTGAGGGAGTGTTGGGGCTAATAGAGGTGTAGAGGGGGCTGAGGGAGTGTTGGGGCTAATGGGGGTGTAGGGGGGCTGAGGGAGTGTTAGGGCTAATGGGGGTGTAGGGGGACTGAGGGAGTGTTGGGGCTAAAGGGGGTGTAGGGGGGTTGAGGGAGTGTTGGGGTTAAAGGGGGTGTAGGGGGACTGAGGGAGTGTTGGGGCTAAAGGGGGTGTAGTGGGGCTGAGGGAGTGTTGGGGCTAAAGGGGGTGTAGTGGGGCTGAGGGAGTGTTGGGGCTAAAGGGGGTGTAGGGGGGCTGAGGGAGTGTTGGGGCTAAATGGGGTGTAGGGGGGCTGTGGGAGTGTTGGGGCTAATGGGGGTGTAGGGGGGCTGAGGGAGTGTTGGGGGTGTAGGGGGGCTGAGGGAGTGTTGGGGCTAAAGGGGGTGTAGGGGGGCTGAGGGAGTGTTGGGGCTAAAGGGGGGTGTAGGGGGGCTGTGGGAGTGTTGGGGCTAAAGGGGGTGTAGGGGGCTGAGGGAGTGTTGGGGTTAAAGGGGGTGTAGGGGGGCTGAGGGAGTGTTGGGGCTAATGGGGGTGTAGGGGGGCTGAGGGAGTGTTGGGGCTAAAGGGGGTGTATGGGGGCTGAGGGAGTGTTGGGGCTAAAGGGGGGTGTAGGGGAGCTGAGGGAGTGTTGGGGCTAAAGGGGGTGTAGGGGGCTGAGGGAGTGTTGGGGCTAAAGGGGGTGTAGTGGGGCTGAGGGAGTGTTGGGGCTAAAGGGGGTGTAGGGGGGCTGAGGGAGTGTTGGGGCTAAATGGGGTGTAGGGGGGCTGTGGGAGTGTTGGGGCTAAAGGGGGTGTAGGGGGCTGAGGGAGTGTTGGGGCTAAAGGGGGTGTAGGGGGGCTAAAGGGGGTGTAGGGGACTGAGGGAGTGTTGGGGCTAAAGGGGGTGTAGGGGGGCTGTGGGAGTGTTGGGGCTAAAGGGGGTGTAGTGGGGCTGAGGGAGTGTTGGGGCTAAAGGGGATGTAGGGGGGCTGAGGGAGTGTTGGAGCTAATGGGGGTGTAGGAGCTAAAGGGGTATATGTGAATATGTAACTAGATATAGAGCAAATAGGCTCAGTTAGAATTGGCCAAATTAACACTTTATTCATTAGTGTGAAAATTCTCATCAAATTAATGGTGACAGTTTTTCTCGGATCACCAGTTTTAAGTATTTTTTTGTTAAAACCTTTTATTTAAAAAAACAGCTTTGGGTTAAATTGTATTATATTGGCAATATATAATGTTGTAAAGAAAATTAAACTTAGAATTTATCATCATAAATATTTTGTCAGGAGTCGTCAAAATTTGGTATTGACAGTGTGAGGTGTATACGAATGGGCGATTGGCGTGATCAATAGGCCAATGGGGACACGTCTGGATATTAATGAAGCTACAGATGACTGTAGATGTTGTAAAAGCCGTGAACTACTGGGGACCGTGGACCACCTCTTGGAGACCGTGGACCGCCTCTTGGAGACCGTGGACCGCCTCTTGGAGACCGTGGACCGCCTCTTGGAGACCGTGGACCGCCTCTTGGAGACCGTGGACCGCCTCTTGGAGACCGTGGACCGCCTCTTGGAGACTGTGGACCACCTCTTGGAGATCGTGGACCACCTCTTGGAGACCGTGGACCACCTCTTGGAGACCGAGGACCACCTCTTGGAGACCGAGGACCACCTCTTGGAGACCGTGGACCACCTCTTGGAGACCGTGGACCACCTCTTGAAGACCGTGGACCACCTCTTGAAGACCGTGGACCACCTCTTGGAGACCGCGGACCACCTCTTGGAGACCGCGGACCACCTCTTGGAGACCGCGGACCACCTCTTGAAGACCGTGGACCACCTCTTGGAGACCGTGGACCACCTCTTGGAGACCGTGGACCACCTCTTGGAGACCGTGGACCACCTCTTGGAGACCGTGGACCACCTCTTTGAGACCGTGGACCACCTCTTTGAGACCGTGGACCACCTCTTTGAGACCGTGGACCACCTCTTGGAGACCGTGGACCACCTCTTGGAGACCGTGGACCACCTCTTGGAGACCGTGGACCACCTCTTGGAGACCGTGGACCACCTCTTGGAGACCGCGGACCACCTCTTGGAGACCGCGGACCACCTCTTGGAGACCGTGGACCACCTCTTGGAGACCGTGGACCACCTCTTGAAGACCGTGGACCACCTCTTGGAGACCGTGGACCACCTCTTGGAGACCGTGGACCACCTCTTGGAGACCGTGGACCACCTCTTTGAGACCGTGGACCACCTCTTGGAGACCGTGGACCACCTCTTGGAGACCGTGGACCACCTCTTGGAGACCGTGGACCACCTCTTGGAGACCGTGGACCACCTCTTTGAGACCGTGGACCACCTCTTGGAGACCGGGATGAGGAGAAAGAGGAGGAGAATGGTGTCATGATTTAGGGTTGTCATACCTTAAGAGAAGGCCCGTCAGAGGATGAGGTAGAGACCGCTCTGTGTACCCTAAATCCCCAGCATTTATATCTGGCCAGAAAATTGCTCCGGAGTTCAGCTGAAATTGGTGGACCCTTGAGAACCCATTGTGATCACTTAGCCCGAGTATGTGGGGGTTGGAGGAGTATGTCGGTGCCTTATGTGGTGTACAGGGGTATGTCGGTGCCTTATGTGGTGTACAGGGGTATGTCGGTGCCTTATGTGGTGTACAGGGACGATTATGTGGACTAACCATTTGGTGTTGGGCGAGTATGTGGGCGGCTGAGCTGACCACATACTCACCACAGGTAATGTGAGCAGGTGATCACTGGTACACACCTGGCAACCACATAAATGGAGCTGAAATAATGATTAATTAAACCAGTAGAAAATTCTCATAAAAATACCAAGTATAAAATGATAATTATCAATCATTATTATGTCAATTTACCAATTAAATAATTATTATACTTATAACACACACACACACACACACACACACACACACACACACACACACACACACACACACACACACACACACACAACTATATACATATATATAATGTATAGTTACCAATTAACGCGAAACTTGTAATAGACTTCGGGAGTGCCACCCTAATGTGATCTTTGGCACAGTCTATACTGGTGACACTGCCATGATATCCTCGACTGAGAGACGTGTAGGGAACATGTCAATACTTAAGTGCAGACATGATGGCCATGGCATCTGGAACCACTCTTCTTAATTGCAAATCAAACTGGGGGTATAATTTTAGGGCTACATGGCGTACACCCTACGATTCATCGCCAACCTAATAGGGTCCGCGTTCTCATCGCCAACCCAATAGGGTCCGCGTTCTCATCGCCAACCCAATAGGGTCCGCGTTCTCATCGCCAACCCAATAGGGTCCGCGTTCACATGCTCAAGAACTTCGGGGTAAAAGTATGCAAATACAGTTTTGTCTTTAGTAAAAAAAAATAATTAAGGGAAGTTATATGGCTGAATGGATTTCAAGTCCGTCTTAATTACCAATTAAGGGCCAGAGACGGACTGTTTTCTTTTGTGAGGAGCTACTTTCTTGGGCCACAAAAGAACTGCTTTCATGTGCAGGGAAGACACTTCGTAACTCTTTCGTGGGATAACGCTCAAGGCTCTGCGTGTAGTTTCTTTAACGTGTCGCTCGCAGCAAGTTTCATCTCTCAACACAGTACAGAACGTTGTGTGTGTGTGTTTCACGTATGACTAAAAGTTTCAGTAACAAAAAATAAGTGGACAAGTAAGCTAAACATTTAAGGGTTTTATATTTCCAATGAAACTATGGTTGGCTGACTGTGTGGCTGGCTAGCTGGCTGGCTGGCTGGCTGGCTGACTGGCTGGCTGGCTGGCTGTGTGGCTGGCTAGCTGGCTGGCTGGCTGACTGGCTGACTGACTGACTGACTGACTGACTGGCTGGCTGGCTGGCTGGCTGGCTGGCTGGCTGGCTAGCTGGCTGACTGGCTGGCTGGCTGGCTGGCTGGCTGGCTGACTGGCTGGCTGGCCGGTTGTGTCAAATGTAAGAGGGATAACATTGCTGGTTTTAAGAATCTGAAATGTCAACATGGAAGTGAGGATCAGAGAGATGATGTTGGAGGGAGGGAAATGAGGATCTGGGAAATTAAACATCTCACACAACTCCCAATCTGAGTACAAAGTTTAAATGTCCACTGTTCAGGATAAAACGGCTAAGGAGGATGGCTGGAACAGTTACCGCGTTGCAGAGGATTGTTGCAAACGATTGTTTTCAGTGTTGCATTAGCTGCATGTTGAATTATAAGTGGTGATATTAGCACTTTTCTCCAGGCTCAGGAACAAGGTAATATTGGTTAAACGGTGTGTGTGTGTATTCACCTAGTTGTATTCACCTAGTTGTGTTTTGCGGGGGTTGAGCTTTCCTCTTTCGGCCCGCCTCTCAACTGTCAATCAACTGTTTTTACTAACTACCATTTTTCTTCACCACACACACACACACACACACACACACACACACACACACACACACACACACACACACACACACACACACACACACACACACACACACACGCACACACGCACACACGCACGCACACACACACACACACACACACAGTTGACAACTCTAGATGCAACTAAAGCAGTTGGACCAGACAAAGTATCACCGTGGATACTAAAAGAAGCAGCACAGGCCCTCAGCGTGCCTCTGGCAATGATCTTTAATGAGTCACTTATGTCAGGAGAATTGCCCAGTTGCTGGAAGAAGGCAAATGTCGTGCCGATCTTCAAGAAAGGAGATAGGGAGGAGGCACTTAACTACAGACCTGTATCACTGACAAGCATCCCCTGTAAAATACTGGAAAGAATAATTAGGCTGCGACTGGTTGCACACCTGGAGAACATTAGGTTTGTGAACAAACATCAACATGGGTTCTGGACAGGGAAATCGTGCCTAACAAACCTTCTGGAATTCTATGATAAAATAACGAGGATAAGACAGGACAGAGATGGTTGGGCAGACTGCATATTTCTGGACTGCCAAAAAGCCTTTGATACAGTACCGCACATGAGACTGCTGTTCAAGCTCGAGAGGCAGGCGGGGGTGGGGGGAAAGGTCCTAGAATGGATAAGGAACTACCTAACAGGAAGGAGCCAAAGAGTTACGGTAAGGGGCGAGAAGTCGGACTGGCGAACAGTAACAAGTGGAGTACCACAAGGATCGGTGCTGGGACCAATTCTATTTCTTGTATATGTTAACGACATGTTTACAGGCGTAGAGTCCTACATGTCGATGTTTGCGGATGATGCAAAGTTAATGAGAAGAGTTGTGACAGATGAGGATTGCAGGATCCTCCAAGAGGACCTGAACAGATTGCAGAGATGGTCAGAGAAATGGCTACTAGAATTCAACACGAGCAAATGTAAAGTTATGGAAATGGGACTAGGAGATAGGAGACCAAAGGGACAGTACACAATGAAGGGGAACAGCCTACCTGTAACGACGCGTGAAAGAGACCTGGGGGTGGACGTAACACCTAATCTATCTCCTGAGGCACATATTAATAGGATAACGACAGCAGCGTACTCTACACTGGCAAAAGTTAGAACATCATTCAGAAACCTAAGTAAGGAGGCATTTAGGGCGCTTTACACTGCCTACGTAAGGCCAGTCTTAGAGTATGCCGCCTCATCATGGAGTCCCCATCTGAAGAAGCATATAATGAAACTGGAAAAGGTTCAGAGGTTTGCAACGAGACTCGTCCCAGAGCTACGAGGGATGGGGTATGAAGAGCGCCTGAGGGAACTGTGCCTTACGACACTAGAAAGAAGAAGGGTGAGGGGGGACATGATAGGAACGTATAAGATACTCAGAGGAATTGACAGAGTGGACATAGACGAAATGTTCACACGGAATAGTAACAGAACGAGAGGACATGGATGGAAGCTTGAAACTCAGATGAGTCACAGAGATGTTAGGAAGTTTTCTTTTAGCGTGAGAGTAGTGGGGAAATGGAATGCACTTCAGGAACAGGTTGTGGAAGCAAATACTATTCATAATTTTAAAACCAGGTATGATAGGGAAATAGGACAGGAGTCATTGCTGTAAACAACCGATGCTCGAAAGGCGGGATCCAAGAGTCAATGCTCGATCCTGCAGACACAACTAGGTGAGTACAACTAGGTGAGTACACACACACACGCCGTCCGTGACAGCTGACTAACTCCAAGGTACCTATTTACTGCTAGGTAACAGGATCATTCAGGGTGAAAGAAACTTTGCCCATGTGTTTCTGCCTGGTGCGGGAATCGAACCCGCGCCACAGAATTACGCGTCCTGCGCGCTATCCACCAGGCTACGAGGCCCCCCCCCCCTGTGTGCGTGTGTGTGTGTGTGCGTGTGTGTGTGCGTGCGTGCGTGTGTGTGTGTGTGTGTGTGTGTGTGTGTGTGTGTGTGTGTGTGTGTGTGTGTGTCTGTCTGTCTACGCGGGTATCACTCTCACGCGGTGGCTCGCCAAGAGAACGCACAACTATTTTTGGCTCTGATGAACCTTTTCAACGGAAGGATTCGATTTCAATTGAGAAAGCTGGGGAAGAGTGGGCGAGAGAACCCGGCCCTTTACACCAGACACTTGGACCCCACTCTGAGGCTGGCGGCCCTCCCCCCCCTCCTCCCCTCTACCTCACACTTCCCCTTCCCTCTCCTCCTCCAATTCCCCCCCCCCCCCCCCCCCTCCTTACTCTTCCTCCCTACCACACACACACCTCCTCCAGAGACAACCACAACAATACACGTCTGGAAAAAAATATAATGTAATGTGTAGGAATATTTTCACACCATTTCAAGTTCAATACAATTTTTTCCACAAGTCAAAGTTGCTTTGAAAACATTGCCGGTCATACCAAATTATCAAGTTATCGACACCTATAGCAATCTTAGCCGGTATTGAGCCAATTTGCTGGTTGATAGATGCGGGTGCAATGAGTCGAAGCTCAGCCCTCGTAAGTCCAATTAGGCGAGGCCAATTAGGTGACCTCTTCGTACTACTGTGCCTGCGGAACACACCGACAGACAGAAGCACATGGATGATGATGATGATAATAAGGCACAAAGGAATCACAGCAACGTGATGTATGAATATGAAATCAGGAGCCAGCTGGAGGATTCGAACCCATGCTCTGGATACTCAAAGCTTGGGAGTACCCAGAGCGTAGGTTCGAATCCATTTCATGACTCCTACTGATTTTCTGAATAATAATAATATTAAATATAATTGGCAGACAATGCTGCCAGCTACCAGGGTTTATAGCCAACTGAAAATAGCTCTGGTCTTAATTCCCGAATTAAACAGTTGTGAGAGCTGGATAAAACATGTGTGTACACACACACACAGAGGGCGTTGATAATCCTTGGGGTAAAAGATGAAAGCGCTAAGCCAGGATGAATATATAACACCTGTAAGGGGGATGAGGACCAACTTAGAGCTGGGATATGAGGATCAAGTCAAGGAACGGTGTCCGGCGACTAGAGCCGCCGGGGGTACGGAAGCCCGACCCGGCAAGAAGAGAAGCTGTCGCTCTACCGACCAGTTCAAGTCGCAGACTCGTGTTTTAAGACCCAAAACCGAGTACTTGGAGTTGATGCTGGTCGTTGTTTCATTCCTTTCCGGGAGGCCTGTTCATTTGCGCGACGGGATGTAACGGATCACCTGACGTCAGTGGCTGAGGTCGAGCGAGCCAATCAGAGGTGTATCAATTCAATTTCTTTCTTTATTATGTACCCCCCATACCCATCCCGTGGGCGGTGGTGGAAAGGGTTACAGAGGCACATAATCGGTTCAGGAACCGATTAACCCCATAGTTCGTTTAGCTAAGCAATAACAATCTTTTGACGTTAGTTACTCAATTATTAATGTTTATATATATGGATATTTATATATATGTATATTTATATATATATATATATATATATATATATATATATATATATATATATATATATATATATATATATATATATATATATATATATATATATATGACCAAAAAAGTAAGATTAATAATTCTAATACGAATTTTCTCAATATTTCCTATGTTTCTTTTTACTGTCGATGGTAATTGAAAAATCAATTCTCCAAAATTCATTTTATTACTCTCGGCCAATTATTGTGTGTTAGTTTTGGCGGCATTAGATAAGTGTTATGTTATTTACTTAATGAAACGCAGTTTCAGATTAAAAACGTCTTGATCACTCACCAGGTTGAGACAGTCTCTTCCAGCGACGAGTAATCAGCCTACCAAGGTAACAGACAGCGCCCAAGGCCTAATTGTGTTAGGCATGCAGCTTGCGGGGCTTAATGACTCGAAGATGGAGCACTGAACGACAAGGAATTTTGTTATAGATTTATGGACACATGCTGATGGAGAACGACGCTTGGAGGGGGGAGGGGGGGCGAGGTGGTAGTCTTGTGATAGGGGGGGGGGGGGTACGTGTGATGTGGTAACATTTGGATGGAGGGGTGCTGGGGGAGAAGTGTTGTAGAAGAGGAGGAGGGGGAGGCTGGGGAGTGTTGGGGGTTAGGGGGGATGGTCTAAGTCGGTCTGTGATCTCCACGACGCAATTGGGTCTTCGCTCCTCTGGACCAATCCGGTTGTTGGACCTTTACACTAAATCCAGCGTGTTGGTATATTTTTTTTTTTGGGGGGGGGGGGGGGAACGGAAGAGGGTTTGGGAATTCCTCATTTTTTTATCTATTCTCTTCCTCAATCCCAGTTTTCCACTCTCGACCGCAACGGCGATCAGTGCTTACACTTTTTAGTGCTTTTTGGAGGGGGCGACACGCACACGCCCACACCCTCCTACACCCACCCACGCACCAACACCCACCTACACCCACCCATGCACACACACACACACACTCCTGCACCTCCACACCCACCCACGCACCAACACCCACCTACACCCACCCATGCACACACACACACACTCCTGCACCTCCACACCCTCCCACGCACCAACACCCACCTACACCCACCCATGCACACACACACACACACTCCTGCACCTCCACACCCACCCACGCACCAACACCCACCTACACCCACCCATGCACACACACACACACTCCTGCACCTCCACACCCTCCCACGCACCAACACCCACCTACACCCACCCATGCACACACACACACACACACACTCCTGCACCTCCACACCCTCCCACGCACCAACACCCACCTACACCCACCCATGCACACACACACACACATGAATATATAAACACAAAACACAATCAAAGCGTCAGCTGTGCCCCTGACGAATATTAACTCTGAAAATGCTGTAATGTTTTTGTGTTTGTCTGGTCGAAATTATGTCGAATGTCCCATACTGATGAAGCTGTTCGTCACTATTGTACTGTAAGGGGTGTACTCGCCTAGTTGTGCTTGCGGGGCTCGAACTTCAGCTCTTTAGTCCCGCCTCTCAACTGCCAATCACCTGGTGTACAGATTACTGGGCCTATTGGACTATGTCATATCTGCATTTGAAACTATAATATAGTCTGCCTCCACCACATCACTTTTTAGTGCATTCCAATTCAAATCAACCACTTGGACTGGACGCTAAAGCGACAGGTATTGCAAGTTGGCGTTCAATCCCCGACCTTTCGGGAACCATTCCTTCCCCCCCCCCCGTCCCATTTCTAATCCGTATACTGCCAACTGTGCTTAATAATCTCGCTTAATCTACTCTATCAATTTTCACGATAAATTTGTGTGTTAATCATTTGTTCCCTAACTTTTCTGCGACGTAGAAGAATTAAACAAGAATTAATTTCAGCGACGTGAGGTTTGCTTCCTTTTAGTAACAATTGATTGACAGTTGAGTGGCGGCCGAAAGAGCAGAGCTCAACCCCCGCAAGAACAACTAGGTGAATACACCCCCCCCCCCACCCCCAGGAAGCAGCCCGTAACAGCTGGCTAACTCCCAGTTACCCATTTACTGCTAGGTAACAGAAGCATCAGGGTGAAAGAAACTCTGCTCATTTTTGTTTCTCGCCGGCGCCGGGAATCGAACCCGGGCTACAGGATTACGTGTCCAGCGTGCTATCCACACAAACATACACCCCCCCCTGTGTTTACTAGTTGTGTTTACTAGTTGTGTTTTTGCGGGGGTTGAGCTTTGCTCTTTCGGCCCGCCTCTCAACTGTCAATCAACTGTTTACTAACTACTACTATTTTTTTTTTTTTTTTTTCACACCACACACACACACCCCAGGAAGCAGCCCGTGACAGCTGACTAACTCCCAGGTACCTATTTACTGCTAGGTAACAGGGGCACTTAGGGTGAAAGAAACTTTGCCCATTTGTTTCTGCCTCGTGCGGGAATCGAACCCGCGCCACAGAATTACGAGTCCTGCGCGCTATCCACCAGGCTACGAGGCCCCGTGTGTGTGTGTGTGTGTGTGTGTGTGTGTAATATTTCTTCCTATTGTGTAGTAGTTTTAATTTTGGATCCAAAGGAAAAATTCCGAAGAGTAATTTAGAGTTTGATCATTTTCTTTTGTGTTGTAAATATCTATTTCCAGGCGAGTCACTTTCGTCATTTTCTCTTTCAGGGTTCGGCTTCGTGACCTTCGAAAGTGAGGACGTTGTGGACAAAGTGTGCGAGATTCACTTTCACGAAATCAACAACAAGATGGTGAGTAGAAAGTGATGTTAATCTTGAGATGTTAATCATAATTGTGATGTTAATCACAATTATGAATTGTGATGTTAATCTTGTGATGTTAATCATAATTGTGAGTTGGTATTAGTGAAGATGATCATAATCATTTTGTGCTCTGATGGAATTGGATGGTGACTGTGACGAAGATGATGGAACATGAGTTATAAAGGTGAGTGTGTAGAATGTGTAGAGAGAAATGGTTTGATGATGAGACACAATGCATAATTGTGAACTGGATATATATATACACATACATTATATATATATATATATATATATATATATATATATATATATATATATATATATATATATATATATATATATATAGTGACATTGTCAGTAGTGGATATAATGAAAATAATGGTGATACATGGTGACACAAGAGTTAATATGGGTGCTGGAATTAATGGTGACACTGAGGAATATTAAGAGACTAATGGTGTGTGTATAAATGGGTAACCGGTGTCATTACTCCAGTAAACTAATAGTGATAGTCACAAATTACGATATTCAACTTTTATGAACTAATTGTGTCTTTGCTATTTTCTTAATTATATTGAAATTTTGTGTTATAGAATAATGATTTAAGTGTTTCCGAGAGAATTTATGAAAAACATATGGAGCTAAAATAGGGTTATTTTCATGTTGCTGATGTGTTGATATTTTCAACACCACATTGATTATTTTCATATTGCTTAATGAGTTGATTATGATGAGACACGTGCACAGGGAATGCTCTCTCTCTCTCTCTCTCTCTCTCTCTCTCTCTCTCTCTCTCTCTCTCTCTCTCTCTCTCTCTCTCTCTCTCTCTCTCTCTCTCTCTCTCTCTCTCTCTCTCTCTCTCGTCTCTGGTGGTTGGGAATAGTGTAGTCGCAAAAGAAAGAATAGTGGAGGGATAAGGGGGAATAATGGAGATGGTGGGGGAGGGGAGCAGAGGCACCATAGTGGAAGAGGTAAGTGTGCAGACATAGATGCTATTATTAGGAATACACTTATTCCATTCCATCAGAATGTGTGAGGGAGGGGGGGAGAGAGAGAGAGAGAGAGAGAGAGAGAGAGAGAGAGAGAGAGAGAGAGAGAGAGAGAGAGAGAGAGAGAGAGAGAGAGAGAGAGAGAGAGAGAGAGTGAGAGAGAGACGGGGAGGTGGGTGGGAGAAGTGGAGAGAGAGAGGGGATATAAAAGGGGGGGGAGAGATGGAGAAAGTAGAGAAAGGTGTTATTTGTTAAATACTCCTGCGGCTCTGTGGATGAGAGAGGTGATGAAGGCAGTATACGCAGAAGGGAGAGGTGATGAGAGAGGTAGAAGGTGGTAGGTACAAGAGTGGACCGGTGCCGGGTGAGAGGGGTGATGAGGGTGATCGAAGAAAGAAAATAGGCTGAAGGGAAGGGCGGAAAAAAGAGAAAGTTATGTAATGAAAGAACCTACGTAAGAGGAAGCAGAGAAGAGTACAAAAAGAAAGTTCGACTAAGAAGGCATGGGTGAAAGGAAGAAGGAAAGTAGGAGAAATGGGTAGAAAGAAATAGGCGAGCAAATAGTGAGGGGAAGAAGTAGAACAGAGAAGGTTAAAAGGGGGGGGGGGGTAATAGAGGTGCTTTAGAGGATTGGGAAAAGTGGGAAAGGGAATTGTGATTAGCGGTCCAGAAAGAAGTGGATGATTGATTGCTGAAGCTTAAACAAGGCAGTGCCCAAGAGGTGGGGCACGGGCATGAATAGCCCGTATACGAAGTGGAAGATTCATCTTTAGCATTGCGGAAATGCAGTTTGAAAAGCCGGAGGGATAGATTGAATGGATAGATTGAATAGTCAGGATGGAAGAGATAGGGCTTACCAAAAAAAATAGTCATAAAGGGAATGAAAAGTTACATTAGAGGGTTATGGATGACGCAGAGGGGAGTGGAACACAGTGAGGGGAGGAGGTAGGGGAGAGGTGGGGAGAGGCAGGGGGAGGGCTGGGGAGAAGCAGTCGACTTGAAGATGGCATCAATTAACATCAAATTACAGCATCACGAGTAGATAATTTCTTCTTTATCCCCATCAACCACCCTTTAAAATCCTCACTCCTCTCCCCCCCCAACCCTAGCCCTGCTCCTCTCCCCTCAGTCCCCCCTACTCTTTCCCCCAACCCCTCTACTCTCCTCAGTAAACTTCCTCTCCCCCTTCTCTGGCTGTCTTTATAGCTGTAAGGTCAGCAAGAACTCTTTGATAGTCTGTTTCAGGTGTGTTGATGGGTCTCGAAATGCCGATTTATCGCCGAGGGCGTCGCGAAATGCGCGCGTCCCCACTGTTGTGCGTCGCGGTAGTTGTGCGTCGCGAGAGGCATGCGTTGCTGCAGTTGTGCGTCGCGAGAGGCATGCGTTGCTGCAGTTGTGCGTCGCGAGAGGCATGTGTCGCGGTAATTGTGCGTCGCGGCAGTTGTGCGTCGCGGTAGTTGTGCGTCGCTGTAGCTGTGCGTCGCTGTAGCTGTGCGTCGCGGTAGCTGTGCGTCGCTGTAGCTGTGCGTCGCTGTAGCTGTGCGTCGCGGTAGATGTTGCTGGCGATGCGTACCGCTGCCAGTGGAACCCACACCATATTAAGACCCCCCTACCCCCCCCCCCCCCCCAGCGACCAGCCTCCCTACTAACCCCCCTCCCCCGTCAGTCCTCCCGGCAAAATCGATTATTTACTGTTGTTTTACTACGCAATAAGCCGTTTGGGATCACTTTATCTAGGGTGTTCAAGCAATCATCCTGTCTACGAGGCGAGAGTGACCGTTAAAACCGTTAAAACCGTCTTCTAACCGAATTTTGATTGAACAAAAAAATGGCGCCAATATAGGTGCCGTTTGAATGCTGGTCCGTCGTTCTAGAGGCTCTGGGGAGTTATATTAAGCCTCAATGTGTATTCTTTAATTTTTTTCTGCTGAAAATGTTACAACTTTAATGTATGGATGATTGAGAATGATTTACTAAGGAAGATGTTGTAGCCTGATCGCGTATGGTAATCCTCCGTCAACCGCGTGACTCCTGTAGTCCTATTATCATCCGGGATCCGCGCCACAAACTAGTACACAGTATTTAATTATTCTAACATTGTTCCCATACATTTCTTTATTGTAAAAGTATTTTCATTTGTGGGTTTTAGATGGGTTACAAAATTCGGAATCGATTTGAGATAAATACGTTGCGTTTTATTCGTTACAAATGCAACCTATTAAGAAAAATAACAGCTCACAAATATTCACGTTTTCTATGTAAAGGACTAGGGCCAGATTCACGAAAGCACTTACGAACCTGTACATCTTTTCTCAATCTTTGGCGGCTTTGTTTCCGTTTATTAAACAGTTAATGAGCTCCGAAGCACCAGTAGGCTGTTTATAACAATAAAAACAGTTGAACGGGAAGTTTTCCTGCTTGTAAACTGTTTAATAAATGTAACCAAAGCCGTCAAAGATTGAGGAAAGATGTACACGTTCGTAAGTGCTTGCGTAAGTGCTTTCGTGAATCTGGTCCCCTGGATAGGCTAGGTGGGTTGTTTGCGTTCGTATGTTTTGTGGATAGACAACATGGATGGATTTTTGACTGGCAAATCAGTAGTATGGGGCTGGCCTGTCTGTCCTTTTCTGTTGGAATATCCATTCTCCCCGGGTCCCTGTATTCTCCTCCTGAGCCTTCCTTTTTATATTTCATGTTGTTATTCTCTTCTTCTGTGTCTCCTTCCTCTCCCTCTCCCACCCAGTATCTCTCTGTCTGTTCGAGCTATTTTATCTTCCTTCTTTTATCTTCTGATCTGTCATTTTCTCCTGTTTCTTCAACGCTTATTTCTTCAGTATCTTCTCGTATCCCTTTTCATTCCTCGTCACTTTCCGCCTTGTCCGCCTTTAATAAGCCTTGACGTCCAGTCCACTTCCCCGCTTCTCTCCTTCCCTTCCATTCTCCGATTCGTTCTCTCACAGTTCCCTGTTCCATTATTTTCCCCTCTTTCCTTTCCTTACAAGTACTTATATTTCCACTTTTCCGTTCTCGTCTTTGTTACCTCTTCAGTTCTCCCCCTTCGTACTTTCCCACCACTTTTTGTCCCATTCTCCTTTTCCTTTATCTCTTTCCCTTTCCTACTTTACCGTGCTTGCTCTCCCCTCCCTCTTGTGTCGTGTCCCAGAACTGTGTTGTTCTCCGTCTCTCCTGCTCATTTCTCAACCTGTAGCAGATCTTAAGTTGCTGCCTCCTCTGCTTGTTCTGCTTCCCTCTCCTCTGCTTGTTCTGCCTCCCCCTCCTCTGCTTGTTCTGCTTCCCCCTCCTCCTCTGCTTGTTCTGCCTCCCCCTCCTCTGCTTGTTCTGCTTCCCCCTCCTCCTCTGCTTGTTCTGCTTCCCCCTCCTCCTCTGCTTGTTCTGCTTCCCCCTCCTCTGTTCTGCCTCCCCCTCCTCTGCTTGTTCTGCTTCTCTCTGCTTGTTCTGCCTCCCCCTCCTCTGTTCTGCCTCCCCCCCTCCTCTGTTCTGCCTCCCCCCCCTCCTCTGCTTGTTCTGCCTCCTCCCCCTCCTCTGCTTGTTCTGCTTCTCTCCTCTGCTTGTTCTGCCTGCCTCTCCTTTGCTTGTTCTGCTTCCTCTCTCCTCTGCTTGTTCTCGTTCCTCCTCCTCTTCATGTTCTGCCTCCCCTCTCTCTTCCCTTTCTTGCCCTCTCCCTTCTCCCTTTCGTTATCTACCTGGTCGAATATTCTTTGAGTGACTTAAGTAGCCGGAAGTTTTTGTTAGTTGATAATGAGCGGATTTTCTCCTCCTCTTCACGACTCTCTTCTTTCTCTTACCTTTCCTTCCCCTCTCTCCCCCCCCCCCATCCTCTCCCCCTCCATCCCCTCCCCCTCCATCCCCTCCCCCTCCATCCCCTCCCCCTCCATCCTCTCCCCCTCCATCCTCTCCTCTTCCCTTTTTTTTTATCTAACACTCAGCGCTGTACAAGATTAACATTGCAATTTATAAGCGTACTTAGCAAGCTGAAACTGTTGATCTTCCTCGACTGTTGCCTCTCCTCGACTGTTGCCCCTCCTCGACTGTTGCCCCTCCTCGACTGTTGCTCCTCCTCGACTGTTGCCCCTCCTCGACTGTTGCTCCTCCTCGACTGTTGCCCCTCCTCGACTGTTGCCTCTCCTCGACTGTTGCCCCTCCTCGACTGTTGCCTCTCCTCGACTGTTGCCTCTCCTCGACTGTTGCCTCTCCTCGACCGTTGCCCCTCCTCGACTGTTGCCTCTCCTCGACTGTTGCCTCTCCTCGACTGTTGCCCCTCCTCGACTGTTGCCTCTCCTCGACTGTTGCCTCTCCTCGACTGTTGCCTCTCCTCGACTGTTGCTCCTCCTCGACTGTTGCCTCTCCTCGACTGTTGCCTCTCCTCGACTGTTGCCTCTCCTCGCCTGTTGCTCCTCCTCGACTGTTGCCCCTCCTCGACTGTTGCCTCTCCTCGCCTGTTGCCCCTCCTCGCCTGTTGCCTCTCCTCGACTGTTGCTCCTCCTCGTCTGTTGCCCCTCCTCGACTGTTGCTCCTCCTCGCCTGTTGCTCCTCCTCGACTGTTGCCCCTCCTCGACTGTTGCCCCTCCTCGACTGTTGCCTCTCCTCGCCTGTTGCCCCTCCTCGCCTGTTGACCCTCCTCGCCTGTTGCCTCTCCTCGTCTGTTGCTCCTCCTCGTCTGTTGCCCCCTCCTCGCCTGTTGCTCCTCCTCGTCTGTTGCCCCTCCTCGACTGTTGCTCCTCCTCGTCTGTTGCCCCTCCTCGACTGTTGCTCCTCCTCGCCTGTTGCTCCTCCTCGACTGTTGCCTCTCCTCGACTGTTGCTCCTCCTAGACTGTTGCCTCTCCTCGCCTGTTGCTCCTCCTCGCCTGTTGCTCCTCCTCGCCTGTTGCTCCTCCTCGACTGTTGCCCCTCCTCGACTGTTGCCTCTCCTCGCCTGTTGCCCCTCCTCGCCTGTTGCCTCTCCTCGACTGTTGCTCCTCCTCGTCTGTTGCCCCTCCTCGACTGTTGCTCCTCCTCGCCTGTTGCTCCTCCTCGACTGTTGCCCCTCCTCGACTGTTGCCCCTCCTCGACTGTTGCCTCTCCTCGCCTGTTGCCCCTCCTCGCCTGTTGCCCCTCCTCGCCTGTTGCCTCTCCTCGTCTGTTGCTCCTCCTCGTCTGTTGCCCCTCCTCGCCTGTTGCTCCTCCTCGTCTGTTGCCCCTCCTCGACTGTTGCTCCTCCTCGTCTGTTGCCCCTCCTCGACTGTTGCTCCTCCTCGCCTGTTGCCCCTCCTCGACTGTTGCTCCTCCTCGACTGTTGCCCCTCCTCGACTGTTGCCCCTCCTCGACTGTTGCCCCTCCTCGACTGTTGCCCCTCCTCGACTGTTGCCTCTTCTCGACTGTTGCCCCTCCTCGACTGTTGCCTCTCCTCGACTGTTGCCCCTCCTCGACTGTTGCCCCTCCTCGACTGTTGCCCCCTCCTCGACTGTTGCTGCTCCTCGACTGTTGCTGCTCCTCGACTGTTGCTCCTCCTCGACTGTTGCCCCTCCTCGACTGTTGCCTCTCCTCGACTGTTGCCCCTCCTCGACTGTTGCCCCTCCTCGACTGTTGCCCCTCCTCGACTGTTGCCCCTCCTCGACTGTTGCCCCTCCTCGACTGTTGCCTCTCCTCGACTGTTGCCCCTCCTCGACTGTTGCCCCTCCTCGACTGTTGCCCCTCCTCGACTGTTGCCCCTCCTCGACTGTTGCCCCTCCTCGACTGTTGCCCCTCCTCGACTGTTGCCCCTCCTCGACTGTTGCCCCTCCTCGACTGTTGCCCCTCCTCGACTGTTGCCCCTCCTCGACTGTTGCCTCTCCTCGACTGTTGCCTCTCCTCGACTTGTTTTGATTTGGTCAGCCGTTCATTTGGTCAGCCGCGTTCATTTAGTCAGCCGGCATTTGGTGAGCCGCGTTCATTTGGTCAGCCGCGTTCATTTGGTCAGCCGCGTTCATTTCAAAAACACATGTTTGTGTTGTCGTTCCAAACAAGGATAATATTAGCTGATGCGTCTAACAACCTGGTGGACCAGATATCCAATCAGGAGGCCTGGTCAGAGACCGGGCCTGTATGACACTGATACCCGGAACAACCACAAGGCATGGGGATGATGCCATTGGAATCTCCTAAGGTATGTCTGTCTCTTGACGACACCATCTTGCCCTCTCTTGCTCCCTTTGTCTTATTCCTTGTTTATTCTGTGTATCTCTCTGTATCTGTTCTTCCCTTCTTACATTTCTCCTTCCTCTTCCTTTCTACACCCCCTTCCTTATCTTTTTCTCTACATTTCTCTCATTTCCTGTGTTTTCCCCTGTTCCTCCTCCTCCTCTCAACTTCCCTCTTCATCTCTTTCCATCACTTCTCCCTCCTCTCTGCTTCACTCTAGTACACCCTCCCTTACACCTCCCCTCTCCCTCACACCCTCCCTCTCCCTCACACCCTTCTCTCTCCCTCACACCCTCCCTCGGCAGCTCCCTCCCTCCCCAGTAGTCTTCAGTCTGCTACTTAGGTCTATTTTTACCTGTTGTGGCATCTGCATATTGCTCTCTCTCCCTCTCACCTCTCTCTCCCTCTCACCTCTCCCTCCCTCACACCTCTCTCTCCCTCTCACCTCTCTCCCTCTTTACCCGCTTTTACTTACATTTCCTCTTCCTTTCTTTCACATTTTGTGTGATATTTTCCGTACTCATCATTTTCACTGGTATTCTGAACCGCGGTTCGTCACCTACGAGGCAATTTAATCCACTCTCGTAAAGTCTTAGTCGTAACGAGATCCTAACACCCGCAGACCCTCCCCCACAGCCAACACCCGCAACCCTCCCCCCCCAGAGCCAACACCCGCAACCCTCCCCCCCCAGAGCCAACACCCGCAACCCTACCCCCCCAGAGCCAACACCCGCAGCCCCCCTAACACCCAACACCTGCAGCCCCCCCCCCACTGCTAACACCTATAACCCCCCTAACAGCCAACACCCGCAGACCCCCCACTGCTAACACCTGTAACCCCCCTAACACCCGCAGCTCCCCCCCCCACAGCCAACATCCGCAGCTCCCCCCCACAGCCAACACCCGCAGCGCCCCCCCCACAAAGCCAACACCTGGAGCCCCCCCCCACAGCCAACCAACACCTGTAACCCCCCTAACACCCGCAGCTCCCCCCCCCCCCACAGCCAACACCCGCAGCGCCCCCCCCACAAAGCCAACACCCGGAGCCCCCCCCCACAGCCAACCAACACCTGTAACCCCCCTAACACCCGCAGCTCACCCCCCCCCCACAGCCAACACCCGCAGCGCCCCCCCCACAAAGCCAACACCCGCAGCTCCCCCCCCACAAAGCCAACACCCGCAGCTCCCCCCCCCACAGCCAACACCCGCAGCGCCCCCCCCCCACAAAGCCAACACCCGCAGCGCCCCCCCACAAAGCCAACACCCGCAGCGCCCCCCCCACAAAGCCAACACCCGCAGCTCCCCCCCCCCACAAAGCCAACACCTGCAGCGCCCCCCCACAAAGCCAACACCCGCAGCGCCCCCCCACAAAGCCAACACCCGCAGCGCCCCCCCCCCAGCCAACCAACACCTGTAACCCCCCCTAACACCAGCAGCTACCCCCCCACAAAGCCAACACCCGCAGCGCCCCCCACACAGCCAACCAACACCTGTAACCCCCCTAACACCAGCAGCTACCCCCCACAAAGCCAACACCCGCAGCGCCCCCCCCCCACAAAGCCAACACCCGCAGCGCCCCCCCCCCTCCACAGCCAACCAACACCTGTAACCCCCCTAACACCAGCAGCTACCCCCCCACAGCCAACACCCGCAGCTACCCCCCCCCCCCACAGCCAACACCCGCAGTGCGCCCCCCCCCCACAAAGCCAACACCCGGAGTCCCCCCCCCCCACAGCCAACCAACACCTGTAACCCCCCTAACACCCGCAGCTCCCCCCCCCACAGCCAACCAACACCTGTAACCCCCCTAACACCCGCAGCCTCCCCCCCCCACAGCCAACACCCGCAGCGCCCCCCCCCACAAAGCCAACACCCGCAGCGCCCCCCCCCCCCACAAAGCCAATACCCGCAGCGCCCCATCCCACAAAGCCAACACCCGCAGCGCCCCCCCCCCACAAAGCCAACACCCGCAGCGCCTCCCCCCCACAAAGCCAACACCCGCAGCGCCCCCCTAACACGCAACACCAAATTAATTATTTTAACTATTTCAAATTAATCTTAAGAACACGAGAACACGTGGCGAGGCGAGATTTGACGAAGTCTTCATGGTATTAAGAGATGGCGGGTTTGGTGTTTGTCTGTGCTTTATTATGCTTGTTAGTTTAAAGAGAGCTGACACAGCGTGGCGCTGACAGCAGCTTTGTGAAAGAGCGTCAACACGAGTTATGTTTCCGCGAGTGATGTTAATTTCTGGTGAAGTTAACTCAAGCGGCGCCTCATGTTTATGGTGAGGCTGAGGTGGGTGGGGCGGGTGGCCCAGGTGTGTGTGTGTGTGTGTGTGTGTGTGTGTGTGTGTGTTCATTAAACAAAACTAAGTGTGTGTTTGTTCCCCGTAAGTCAACTTGACGTTTACATATGTATTCCTTTTTTTTTCCTGTTGTGTATTTTTTGAAGGGAGGGACTAATGTATCTTGCTTCGTTAGGGTATGCTAAGCTTAACTTGGCTTGGTAAACTTGATGTATAACTAAGTTTGTTACTGTTGTGTCCATTCTGCAGCGTACGGTACGGTACGTCAAGTTGTACGGTACGTCACGTTGTACGGTACGTCACGTTGTACGGTACGTCAAGTTGTACGGTACGTCAAATTGTACGGTACGTCAAGTTGTACAGTACGCCAAGTTGTACGGTTCGTCAAGTTGTACGGTACGTCACATAGTACGGTACGTCACGTACGGTACGTGATGTTGTACGGAACGTCAAGTTGTACAGTACGTCATGTACGGTACGTCAAGTTGTACGGTACGTCAAGTTGTACGGTATGTCACTTTGTACGGTACGTCATGTTGTACGGTACGTCAGGTTGTACGGTACGTCAAGTTGTACGGTACGTCACGTTGTACGGTACGTCAAGTTGTACGGTACGCCAAGTTGTACGGTACGTCACGTTGTACGGTACGTCAAGTTGTACGGTACGTCATGGTGTACATACTGTAACGTAATGTCCTGCGTCCTATTAACCATCATCGTACTTAACAATATTAGAATGGATACCCGGCGGTGCCCGGGGTCATTCCCCATCTTCACTCCCCCCCCTCCCCCTTCCCTCTCCCCCCCCCTCTTCATATCCTCTCCCTCTTCCCCCATCACCTTTCCCCTGTCATTTTATATGATGGTTTACTATGTCCTACACGTGGTTTACTATAACGTCACCTACACGTGGTCAGGGTTTACTATGACGTCACTTACACGTGGTTAGGGTTTACTATGACGTCACCTACACGTGTTCATGGTTTACTATGACGTCACCTACACGTGGTTAGGGTTTACTATGACGTCACCTGCACGTGGTTAGGGTTTACTATGACGTCACCTACACGTGGTTGGGGTTTACTATGACGTCACCTGCACGTGGTTAGGGTTTACTATGACGTCACCTACACGTGGTCATGGTTTACTATGACGTCACCTACACGTGGTCATGGTTTGCTATGACGTCACCTACACGTGTTCCTGGTTTACTATGACGTCACCTACATGTGTTCACGGTTTACTATGACGTCACATACACGTGGTCATGGTTTACTATGACGTCACCTACACGTGGTTAGGGTTTACTATGACGTCACCTGCACGTGGTTAGGGTTTACTATGACGTCACCTGCACGTGGTCATGGTTTACTATGACGTCACCTGCACGTGGTTAGGGTTTACTATGACGTCACCTGCATGTGGTTAGGGTTTACTATGACATCACCTGCACGTGGTTAGGGTTTACTATGACGTCACCTGCACGTGGTTAGGGTTTACTATGACGTCACCTGCACGTGGTCATGGTTTACTATGACATCACCTGCACGTGGTTAGGGTTTACTATGACGTCACCTGCACGTGGTTAGGGTTTACTATGACGTCACCTACACGTGTTCATGGTTTACCATGACGTCACCTACACGTGGTCATGGTTTACTATGACGTCACCTACACGTGGTTAGGGTTTACTATGACGTCACCTGCTCGTGGTCATGGTTTACTATGACGTCACCTACACGTGGTTAGGGTTTACTATGACGTCACCTGCACGTGGTTAGGGTTTACTATGACGTCACCTGTACGTGGTCAGGGTTTACTATGACGTCACCTGCACGTGGTTAGGGTTTACTATGACGTCACCTACACGTGGTTAGGGTTTACTATGACGTCACCTGCACGTGGTTAGGGTTTACTATGACGTCACCTGCACGTGGTCAGGGTTTACTATGACGTCACCTGCACGTGGTCGTGGTTTACTATGACGTCACCTGCACGTGGTCGTGGTTTACTATGACGTCACCTGCACGTGGTAATTTTTCCACTTTATGTTTTGGATGACTTTCTCGAGTGTTCTATATGGGTGTACTCACCTAATTGTGCATGTAGGGATTGAGCTCCGGCTCTCTGATCCCGCCGCTCAACTGTCAATCAACTGGTGTACAGGTTCCTGAGCTTCTTGGCCTCTTATCATATCTACATTTGAAACGGTGGAAAGAGTCAGTCTCTACCACATCACTACCAGTGTACATCACATTGTTGTTGTTGTTAAAGATTTGCTACCTAGAACAAGAAGTTCCAAGTAGCACGGGCTATGGTGAGCCCGTAGTGAATGTTTTTATCACATTGTTAACTACTTTAACACTAAAAAAATAATTCTTTCTAATGTCTCTGTGGCTCATTTGGGTACTCAGTTCCCACCTGTGTCCCCTTGTGCGTGTACCACCCGTGTTAAATGGCTTTATATACCGTGTGTGTGTGTGTGTGAGTGTGTGTGTGTGTGTGTGTGTGTGTGTGTGTGTGTGTGTGTGTGTGTGTGTGTGTGTGTGTGTGTGTGTGTGTGTGTACTCACCTAGTTGTACTCACCTAGTTGTGTTTGCGGGGGTTGAGCTCTGGCTCTTTGGTCCCGCCTCTCAACCGTCAATCAACAGGTGTACAGATTCCTGAGCCTATCGGGCTCTGTCATATCTACACTTGAAACTGTGTATGGAGTGAGCCTCCACCACATCACCCCCTAATGCATTCCATTTGTCAACCACTCTGACACTAAAAAAGTTCTTTCTAATATCTCTGTGGCTCATTTGGGCACTCAGTTTCCACCTGTGTCCCCTTGTGCGTGTTCCCCTTGTGTTAAATAGACTGTCTTTGTCTACCCTATCAATCCCCTTCAGAATCTTGAATGTGGTGATCATGTCCCCCCTAACTCTTCTGTCTTCCAGCGAAGTGAGGTTTAATTCCCGTAGTCTCTCCTCGTAGCTCATACCTCTCAGCTCGGGTACTAGTCTGGTGGCAAACCTTTGAACCTTCTCCAGTTTAGTCTTATCCTTGACTAGATATGGACTCCATGCTGGGGCTGCATACTCCAGGATTGGCCTGACATATGTGGTATACAAAGTTCTGAATGATTCTTTACACAAGTTTCTGAATGCCGTTCGTATGTTGGCCAGCCTGGCATATGCCGCTGATGTTATCCGCTTGATATGTGCTGCAGGAGACAGGTCTGGCGTGATATCAACCCCCAAGTCTTTTTCCTTCTCTGACTCCTGAAGAATTTCCTCTCCCAGATGATACCTTGTATCTGGCCTCCTGCTCCCTACACCTATCTTCATTACATTACATTTGGTTGGGTTAAACTCTAACAACCATTTGTTCGACCATTCCTTCAGCTTGTCTAGGTCTTCTTGAAGCCTCAAACAGTCCTCTTCTGTTTTAATCCTTCTCATAATTTTAGCATCGTCCGCAAACATTGAGAGAAATGAATCGATACCCTCCGGGAGATCATTTACATATATCAGAAACAAGATAGGACCGAGTACAGAGCCCTGTGGGACTCCACTGGTGACTTCACGCCAATCGGAGGTCTCACCCCTCACCGTAACTCTCTGCTTCCTATTGCTTAGATACTCCCTTATCCACTGGAGCACCTTACCAGCTACACCTGCCTGTCTCTCCAGCTTATGTACCAGCCTCTTATGCGGTACTGTGTCAAAGGCTTTCCGACAATCCAAGAAAATGCAGTCCGCCCAGCCCTCTCTTTCTTGCTTAATCTGTGTCACCTGATCGTAGAATTCTATCAAGCCTGTAAGGCAAGATTTACCCTCCCTGAATCCATGTTGGCGATTTGTCACGAAGTCCCTTCTCTCCAGATGTGTTACCAGGTTTTTTCTCACGATCTTCTCCATCACCATAACGGGGTGAGAATAGCTTGAGCTACCTCATCCCTTTGTGTGTATTTTACCTCAATAAACTTATTTCAATTTCAATTTCAATTTCTCCATCACCTTGCATGGTATACAAGTCAAGGACACTGGCCTGTAGTTCAGTGCCTCTTGTCTGTCGCCCTTTTTGTATATTGGGACCACATTCGCCGTCTTCCATATTTCTGGTAGGTCTCCCGTCTCTAGTGATTTACTATACACTATGGAGAGTGGCAAGCAAAGTGCCTCTGCACACTCTTTCAGTACCCATGGTGAGATCCCATCTGGACCAACCGCCTTTCTAACATCCAGATCCAGCAGGTGTCTCTTGACCTCCTCTCTCGTAATTTCGAACTCCTCCAAGGCCGCCTGGTTTACCTCCCTTTCTTCTAGCACAGTGACCTCACCCTGTTCTATTGTGAAGACCTCCTGGAACCTCTTGTTGAGTTCCTCACACACCTCTCTGTCATTCTCTGTATACCTGTCCTCGCCTGTTCTAAGTTTCAATACCTGTTCTTTCACTGTTGTTTTCCTTCTGATGTGACTGTGGAGTAGCTTTGGTTCGGTCTTGGCTTTGTTTGCTATATCATTTTCAAAATTTTTCTCTGCTTCTCTTCTCACCCTGACGTACTCATTCCTGGTTCTCTGGTATCTCTCCCTGCTTTCTGGTGTTCTGTTATTCCGGAAGTTCCTCCACGCCTTTTTGTTCAGTTTCTTCGCTTCCATACATGCCCTATTATACCATGGATTCTTCTGTTGCTTCTCGGATTTTTCCCTTTGGGCCGGGATGAACCTGTTTACTGCCTCCTGACACTTTTGTGTGTGTGTGTGTGAGTGTGTGTGTGTGTGTGTGTGTGTGTGTGTGTGTGTGTGTGTGTGAGTGTGTGTGTGTGAGTGTGTGTGTGAGTGAGTGTGTGTGTGAGTGAGTGTGAGTGTGTGTGTGTGTGTGACGGTGCCAGACAGATAGTAACCCCTTCATACCTGGCCTTGGCACCTTGGCAGGGCTGAGTGCCTCGTGGTTGGCACAGTGCCAACCACACATGATGAGGTGGGGACGGAGGAGGAAAAAAATGGAACAGAAATAACAGTTAAAAATTCAGACTAGCAATGAACAAACACTAAATTACGAATAATATATAATTGCAAGTACAAATTCAAGAACTTTAGGCCTATTGCACATTTATTATTGAGTTTACATAATATTACAGTAAATTATTTTCTGATGATAAAAAGAACATGTCATCATTTTAATTATATAATGTATAATCTTTATTTTGATATACAAACTTTGATAATGATATAGAGCAAAAATTATTTAGTGACAAACTGACGAAAGGACATTATATATATATATATATATATATATATATATATATATATATATATATATATATATATATATATATATATATAATATATATAATATATATATATATATATATATATATATATATATATATATATATATATATATAAAGCCTTCTCCTTATTCCACATATTTTATCATCTTGTCCTTGTAACCCCTGCTATCCCTGACCCCTAATCCCCTGCCCCCCCCCCCTCCATTCCCTAACATCTCCCCCCCCCCCCTACACTCCCTGGCTCCTTAACCTCACCCCCCCCCCTTCCCCCCTCTCACCATTCCTATACATCAACACGACGATAGGTCGGAATGAAAATGAATGCACCAGCCCACTTAGCTAAATGGAAATATTCCTGCGCACGGACATGGGGGGGGGGGCAGGGGAGGGGGGGGGGAATTATTATCAGATTGGTAGGGCCTAGGCCCCCTCAACCCCTCTACCCTAGGCCCAAACCCCTACTCTTACCCTATGTACCCCCCCTCCCCCATCTATCATTCACTCATCTACCCTATTCCTCCCTTCCTCAACGCTGTAATTGCGTTACTTTGTTTAATTTTGTGGAGTCTGGTACTGTAGTTGTGATTGATTTAATTACCTAGTTACCCCAATTAATCCGCCTGCTCTGTAATTGGCTAGTTTGATCGCTGTCCCACGGATAGTTTGGGAGGTGGAGAGTGAAGGAGGAAGAGGTGGAAAGGGAAGGAGGAGCACAAGGGAATTAAAATAGGATAAAGGTGAATATAAGCGAGGTAATGCATTGAAGAAACTGAGGAAGGAACGGAAGGAACGGAAGGCTCTAGATGACGAAAACATGAAATAAGAGTAGGTGAAGAGGGAAGGAAGAGGGTACAATGATGAAATATTAACAAGTCAGTGCCTATCTTGAGGTTATCTTGGGATGATTTCGGGGCTTTAGTGTCCCCGCGGCCCGGTCCTCGACCAGGCCTCCACCCCCAGGAAGCAGCCCGTGACAGCTGACTAACACCCAGGTACCTATTTTACTGCTAGGTAACAGGGGCATAGGTGAAAGAAACTTTGCCCATTGTTTCTCGCCGGCGCCCGGGATCGAACCCGGGACCACAGGATCACAAGTCCAGCGTGCTGTCCGCTCGGCCGACTGGCTCCACGACCGGAGTGCCTATGTAGGCACTCCTGTGTAACTCCCCATACGTACTAAAATAACAGTACTTTAAGCAACTATTTGGTCAAACGTACAAATATGTACTGTTGTAACTACTAAACATTCACGCTATGTTTTACTAAATTACCCCAAATAACATTCTAAAGACTCGCAAATATAACTAAAAAAGAACCTAACTTAACCTGTCCAAACAATCTTTTTCGTGTCCTCTACAAACTAATAAAAAAAAAAGTTCATTTTTTGTACTGTATTCAACAGTACGTATTTGTACGTTCGGTCAAATAGTTGTTGTAAACACTACCATTTTAGAAGGATGGGCTGGTAGTTACTCTACATGTGTGAAATATTTAGACAGCGGGGCTTCCATCCCTCCCCCCCCCCACACACACACACACACACTCACACACACACACACACACACACACACACACACACACACACACACACACACACACACACACACACACACACTCACACACACACACATACACACACACGCTGAGCGAAGCATTGTTCGAAAAAGTTTGAACGCAATCAGTTCAAGTCGTATGTAAAGTGTTTCTATTTATAAACAAGTGGGAAGAGATTAACGAGCATTAGGTCCAGTTGGTGGGCAGGATTAACCCTCATTTGACCAAAAAACTTTAGTTGCACTGACGCAAACATCTCAAGCCGTTTGATTTGTAAACAAGATTTATCGAACCCAGGTCCTTGGAGTCGTCAAGACTAGCCCGTTCAGCCAGCTGGAGGACGTCACCAGTAACGATCACCAACGCAACGGCACGTTCCCTTCATCCCGATCTCCTCCAACTGCGCCACCGTCACCAGGGGGCCAGATTCACCAAGCAGTAACGCAAGCACTTACGAACCTGTACATCTTTTCTCAATCTTTGGCGACTTTGTTTATAATTATTAAACAGTTAATGAGCTCCGAAGCACCAGGAGGCTGTTTATAACAATAACAACAGTTGATTGGGAAGTTTTCCTGCTTGTAAACTGTTTAATAAATGTAACCAAAGCCGTCAAAGATTGAGGACATATGTACACGTTCGTAAGTACTCGCGTAACTGCTTCGTGAATCTGGCCCCAGGCAGGTCCTCCACCGTGGCCATCCGGGCGAAAATATCCATTGTTTACAAGGAGCCATCGGTTCGAACCCCAATTTAAGACGCGGGAAATGTTAGTATATATTCAGCTCAACAACCCGTCCTAATACGTCGCATTTTTGTGAGGCATCGACCAAGCCGTTAAAAATGTGATAATAATAAAGCGCCGAATAATGACGTTTTACATTCATCGGCCTCGATACGTTAGGTGGGTTGATTGGGATCGTACGTGTCTGGTTAGGTCAAACGGAGAAGGTCTCCGTTCTCCGAAGGTCTCAGGAGGTCGAAGGTCTCCGAAGGTCTCCGGAGGTCGAAGGTCTCCGAAGGTCTCCGGAGGTCGAAGGTCTCCGAAGGTCTCCAAAGGTCTCCGAAGGTCTCCGTCGAAGAAGGTTAGGTCTCCGAATTTCTACGGAGAAGCTAATCGAAAAAAAACAACTGGAGGCTGTACGTTGCTTCATAATGTTCAACCATATTTTCCCCATTGTCTCTTTACTTGCATATAGTTCTCGAAACAAATATTTCTCACGTAATATCCAGAAATATTCGCACTCCATTACGTATTATTAATAAAATATCTAAGAGACTATCTTAGATTAGATTAGAACCTGGGCCCAACATGTAGCAAATATCCGTGCTACTATGTTAACAAATTTCTATTGTTATTTTCAAGAAAATAGGCAAATTGTAAACTTCATCCGAAACCCACCGCAGTAGAGTAGGCCTATAGTTTCATACTTGAAAATTTACAAAGGTCTATCGAGCCTGGAAACCCCAGACACCTACAAAAACACAAGACTCGTTCATTGAAGCAGCAACGAGCTACACTACAAGTCAATATTGGTTTCCTCTAAGGTAGAAACAGTAGGAATTCACCCCAAGAGAAATAATGTGGTGGTGCACTATGTTGGTCCGACTCTCTAATGACATCCACCCATTAACGCGATTATTAGAAATGTATTGAAAGCAAATGTAAGAGGTAGAGGATTAATGGGTGATGTTGAGGTGACGTAGTGATTAATTTAAATGGTTAAATAATCTTCAAATTATCCATTATAATATTTTCGATATATCGCAAGTTTTGTCGATTCTGAAAATCGGTGTTAATAAGAATTATACTTGTAGAAGAATGGATGCAACTGGTCAGTCCCCGAATAAAGGTTATGAATGTGTTAATGTTGGAAATAGTATGACCAACTACCTGAAGAACTTAAGTATTATCAGAGGGAGGTCTTTTCTTTCCATAAGACACACACACTGCTTGAGGACTGCTTGAAGCTTCAAGAAGACCTAGACAAACTAAAGGAATGGTCGAACAAATGGGTGTAAGAGTTCAACCCAAGCAAATGTAATGAAGATAGGTGTAGTGGGCAGGCCAGATACAAGGTATCATTTGGGAGAGGAAATTCTTCATGAGTCAGAGAGAGAAAGACTTGAGGGTTGATATCACGCCAGACCTGTCTCCTGAAGTCCATATCAAGAGGATAACATCAGCGGCATATGCCAGGTTGGCCAACATAAGAACGGCATTTAGAAAGTTGTGTAGGGAATCATTCAGAACTTTGTATACCACATATGTCAGACCAATCCTGGAGTATGTGGCTCCAGCATGGAGTCCATATCTAGTCAAGCTTAAGACTAAACTGGAGAAGGTTCAAAGGTTTGCCACCAGACTGGTATCCGAGCTGAGAGGTATGAGCTACGAGGAGAGACTATGGGAATTGAACCTCACGTCACTGGGAGACAAAAGAGTTAGGGGGACATGATCACCACATACAAGATTCTCAAAGGAATTGATAGGGTAGATATGGACATGCTATTTAACACAAGGGGCACACGCACTTGGGGACACAGGTGGAAATTGAGTGCCCGAAGGAGCCAGAGAGATATTAGAAATAACTTTTTTAGTGTCAGAGTGGTTGACAAATGGAATGCATTAGAAAGTAATGTGGTGGAGGCTGACTCCATACACAGTTTTAAGTGTAGATATGATAGAGGCCAGTAGGTTCAGGAACCTTTACACCAGTTGATTGACAGTTGAGAGGCGGGACCAAAGAGACAAAGCTCAACCCCCGCAAGCACAAATAGGTGAGTACACACACAGCCAAAGAGCCAAAGCTAAACCCCCGTTAGCACAACTAGGTGAGTACACACAAACGCACCCGGGGCTGCCTGAACAGTAAACAGGTACCTACTTACTGTTCACCTAGCAGTAAATAGTAACCTGGAAGTTAGACAGCTGCTACGTGCTGCTTCCTGGGGATGTGTGTGTGTGTGTGTGTGTGTGTGTGTGTGTGTGTGTGTGTGTGTGTGTGTGTGTGTGTGTGTGTGTTAGAGAGAAATATATGTAGTAGACATAATAGAGGAAAAAGAAATTGGTTAGAAAGGCGGGGTCCAAGAGCTAATAGCTCGATACTACAGATACAAATAGTAAATACACACACACACACACACACACACACACACACACACACACACACACACACACACACACACACACACAACCTTAAACTGGAAAAGGTTCAAAGGTTTGCCACCAGACTAGTACCCGAGCTGAGAGGTATGAGCTACGAGGAGAGACTACGGGAATTAAACCTCACTTCGCTGGAAGACAGAAGAGTTAGGGGGGACATGATCACCACATTCAAGATTCTGAAGGGGATTGATAGGGTAGATAAAGACAGTCTATTTAACACAAGGGGAACACGCACAAGGGGACACAGGTGGAAACTGAGTGCCCAAATGAGCCACAGAGATATTAGAAAGAACGTTTTTAGTGTCAGAGTGGTTGACAAATGGAATGCATTAGGAAGTGATGTGGTGGAGGCTGACTCCATACACAGTTTCAAGTGTAGATATGACAGAGCCCGATAGGCTCATGAATCTATACACCTGTTGATTGACGGTTGAGAGGCGGGACCAAAGAGCCAGAGCTCAACCCCCGCAAACACAACTAGGTGAGTACAACTAGGTGAGTACACACACACACACACACACACACACACACACACACACACACACACACACACACACACACACACACACACACAGGGGCCTCGTAGCCTGGTACAGGGGCCTCGTAGCCTGGTGGATAGCGCGCAGGACTCGTAATTCTGTGGCGCGGGTTCGATTCCCGCACGAGGCAGAAACAAATGGGCAAAGTTTCTTTCACCCTAAGTGCCCCTGTTACCTAACAGTAAATAGGTACCTGGGAGTTAGTCAGCTGTCAAGGGCTGCTTCCTGGGGTGTGTGTGTGTGGTGTGGAAAAAAAAAGTAGTTAGTAAACAGTTGATTGACAGTTGAGAGGCGGGCCGAAAGAGCAAAGCTCAACCCCCGCAAAAAACACAACTAGTAAACACAACTAGTAATTAGGTGAGTACACACACACACACACACACACATAAATATGGGGCACATAAAAATATGAGGCACATATAAATAGGATAACGACAGCAGCGTACTCTACACTGGCGAAAATTAGAACGTCATTCAGAAACCTAAGTGAGGAGGCTTTCAGGGCGCTCTACACTGCCTACGTGAGACCAGTCTTAAGAGTATGCCGCGCCATCATGGAGCCCCCATCTGAAGAAACACATAAGGAAACTAGAGAAGGTTCAGAGGTTTGCGACGAGGCTTGTCCCAGAGTTACGAGGGATGGGATATGAAGACCGTCTGAGGGAACTTAACTTTACGACACTAGAGAAAAGAAGGGAGAGAGGAGACATGATAGGAACATATAAAATACACAGGGGAATTGACAAAGTGGAAATAGACGAAATGTTCACACGTAATAATAACAGAACGAGGGGACATGGGTGGAAACTGGAAACTCAGATGAGTCACAGAGATGTTAGGAAGTTTTCTTTTATCGTGAGAGTAGTAGAAAAATGGAATGCACTTGGGGAACGGGTTGTGGAAGCAAACTCTATTCATAACTTTAAAATTAGGTATGATAGGGATATGGGACAGGAGTCATTGTTGTAAACAACCGATGGCTGGAAAGGCGGGATCCAAGAGTCATTGCTCGATCTTGCAAGCACAAATAGGTGAGTACAAATAGGTGAGTACACACATACACACACACAAAACACATAAACACACACACAAAACAAATCCGTTGTCTGACAGTTGAGAGGCGGGCCCAAAGAGCCAGAGCTCAACCCCGCAAGCACAACTAGGTGCAACACACACAACATGAAGACATTAGACACCGGTAGGTAACATGACCTAGACATACATAATACACATAATAGTGTTCACCGGAAGGTGAACTCACACAGGCACTCTATTATGCAATATATTTGCAGATTGAAAATAAAATCTAAGGGAGTGAAGCAGTGAAAATTTGAGTGCAAGATTTGATTTGATTGTTGCCACCGGAGGCGGCTAGTTTATTGTGCACCCCATACTCATCCTGTGAGCGGTAGCGCAAAAAAAAAGATTACAGAGGGCACAAGAGGGAACTATCAGGAGGGAAAGCGCCAAGTCATTACGACTATATAGCACTTGGAAGGGGTCAGGATAAGGATTTGGGATGTGACGGGAGGAAAGGAATGGTGCCCCAACCACTTGGACGGTCGGGGATTGAACGCCGACCTGCATGAAGCGAGACCGTCGCTCTACCGTCCAGCCCAAGTGGTTGGGTAGGTCTTCATCAGACCTCAACGGAAATTATCACATTAACAATTACTATATATATATATATATATATATATATATATATATATATATATATATATATATATATATATATATATATATATATAACCTTCATACGTTATAATCTCAGCTAGTTACAGAGAATCCATTTCAATAGTTATGTATTTACAGTTAATCATTATACATTAATGGCAGATCTTGTCGTTAATACATATTTGTTTGAGGTATAGAGATAATACAGTGTCATAGGGTCTGATACACAGTAGTCTGATACACAGTAGTCTGATACACAGTAGTCTGATACACAGTAGTCTGATACACAGTAGTCTTCACAGTACACTACTCGCTTCTTAATCACATACGTTGTTTATCTCCTGGAAGCGAAATATGGACACAGTGCAAGGATTTCAGGTATTTTATCCTTAGTAATAATATAGTTTGCCATTTTATACAGTTTAGATTTATCTCTAAATGGCTAAAGTTTAGATTTATCTCTAAATGGCTAAAGTTTAGATTTATCTCTAAATGGCTAAAGTTTAGATTTATCTCTAAATGGCTAAAGTTTAGATTTATCTCTAAATGGCTAAAGTTTAGATTTATCTCTAAATGGCTAAAGTTTAGATTTATCTCTAAATGGCTAAAGTTTAGATTTATCTCTAAATGGCTAAAGTTTAGATTTATCTCTAAATGGCTAAAGTTTAGATTTATCTCTAAGTGGCTAAAGTTTAGATTTATCTCTAAGTGGCTAAAGTTTAGATTTATCTCTAAGTGGCTAAAGTTTAGATTTATCTCTAAGTGGCTAAAGTTTAGATTTATCTCTAAGTGGCTAAAGTTTAGATTTATCTCTAAATGGCTAAAGTTTAGATTTATCTCTAAATGGCTAAAGTTTAGATTTATCTCTAAATGGCTAAAGTTTAGATTTATCTCTAAATGGCTAAAGTTTAGATTTATCTCTAAATGGCTAAAGTTTAGATTTATCTCTAAATGGCTAAAGTTTAGATTTATCTCTAAATGGCTAAAGTTTAGATTTATCTCTAAATGGCTAAAGTTTAGATTTATCTCTAAATGGCTAAAGTTTAGATTTATCTCTAAATGGCTAAAGTTTAGATTTATCTCTAAATGGCTAAAGTTTAGATTTATCTCTAAGTGGCTAAAGTTTATATTTATCTCTAAGTGGCTAAAGTTTAGATTTATCTCTAAGTGGCTAAAGTTTAGATTTATCTCTAAGTGGCTAAAGTTTAGATTTATCTCTAAGTGGCTAAAGTTTAGATTTATCTCTAAGTGGCTAAAGTTTAGATTTATCTCTAAGTGGCTAAAGTTTAGATTTATCTCTAAATGGCTAAAGTTTAGATTTATCTCTAAATGGCTAAAGTTTAGATTTATCTCTAAATGGCTAAAGTTTAGATTTATCTCTAAATGGCTAAAGTTTAGATTTATCTCTAAATGGCTAAAGTTTAGATTTATCTCTAAATGGCTAAAGTTTAGATTTATCTCTAAATGGCTAAATGCTATTACAGTCCAAGATATAATGTTCTTTGTCCACACACTTTGCACTGCATGAGTGCTAGATGGGAGCACTCAACCTGCGTCGACGGCCCGTACGCAGGCTGCTCTATATAAATCCTAATTGTAATAATTTTAATAAAAATAATAGAGCCCGCGCAATCAGCTGACGCCAGAAACAGCTGAGGCGGACCCCCGTTACAACGGACTCCGGATAAACAGGGTCCCAGTAAAGTTTCTCCTCTCTCTGGCCTTCGTTTGCTTGATGATCTGTATAAACTTAATCACAAACTTTGATGAGGACATCTTCCCCACCCCTTACCACGATTTCCCTTCCCACTCTTCCCCTCACTATTGGACATCCCCCCCCCCCATCGAAACCACCTCCATCTTAATGAATATATTTGAAAAGTAAATAGATTTATATTAATATAAAGTGGGCTAAAAGATGGCTTTGGTTAGTAACTATAACCCTTATCAAAATGTTTTTGATCGCCCTTTTTTTTATGAAGAAACGTAAATCTGGTTCCTAAACTCCCCTTCATGTCAGTTCCTGAGAAGAGAAAAGGCATAAAACTAGTGCTAGAATAGGGAGCCACTTCCAATATACTTATGCATTAGAAACATTTGTAAACAAACACACACACACACACACACACACACACACACACACACACACACACACACACACACACACACACTCTCTCTCTCTCTCTCTCTCTCTCTCTCTCTCTCTCTCTCTCCCTCTCTCTCTCTCTCTCTCTAAGCGTAGCACATATTTGTGCGAGGGTGGGTGGTGGATTTTCTGTGAGGGAGAGTAACCTAGGTAGAGGTGAGGTAACCTAGGTAGAGGTGAGGTAACCTAGGTAGAGGTGAGGTAACCTAGGTAGAGGTGAGGTAACCTAGGTAGAGGTGAGGTAATCTAGGTAGAGGTGAGGTAACCTAGGTAGAGGTTAGGGTAATGACTAGGAGGACGCGCTAAGGGATTGGATGACGGGGTGAGAGATCAGTGCTCGACCCCCCCCCTCCCTCGGACCTTCGGGGATCGAACGCTGACCCTGCAAGAAGCTAGGCCGTACCGACAAGTGTAGGTGGATGGTTGGATGGGTAACGGAGATGGCCCTCAAGCATCGCTTCATGTGTACCACCACGTTACTCTCTCAAGGGCAGCGTTACTCTCAATGATAACGTTACTCATTAAAGAACGACGTTATTTACTGTATCAGGAACGACGATATTTACTTAAGAACGACGTTACTTGTTCTCTCGAGAACGACGTTACTTGTTCACTCGAGAACGACGTTACTTTTTCACTCGAGAACGACGTTACTTGTTCTCTCGAGAACGACGTTACTTGTTCACTCGAGAACGACGTTACTTGTTCACTCGAGAACGACGTTACTTCTTCTCTCGAGAACGAAGTCACTTGTTCACTCGAGAACGACGTTACTTGTTCACTCGAGAACGACGTTACTTCTTCACTCGAGAACGACGTTACTTCTTCACTCGAGAACGACGTTACTTGTTCACTCGAGAACGACGTTACTTGTTCACTCGAGAACGACGTTACTTCTTCTCTCGAGAACGAAGTCACTTGTTCTCTCGAGAACGACGTTACTTCTTCTCTCGACCTTACACCCTAAAGGCCAATGATCTCGATCCTGTATCACGCTTTCTGCCCCTCGGCTCCTCCCCCCACTCTTCTGTTTCCACTGCCCAGTATCTCCCCCTCCCCCCCCCTTCTCCCCCCTCCCCACTATTTCCCTGGTTCTCCTCATCTCTCCCCCCCCCAGCCTCCACCCACCCTTTGCATCACCGTCTGCCTCCACACAACAGCTGATTGATCGAACGCCGCGAGAGAACTTTTAATTAAGAGAACTTTGGGATTGAAATGGGACGGTGAAGCAGTGTAGAGATTGTATGTGAGATTAAGGGGAGGGAGGTAGATGAAGGGGGGGAGGGAGGTAGATGAAGGGGGAGGGGGTAGATGAAGGGGGGAGGGAGGTAGATGAAGGGGGAGGGAAGTAGATGAAGGGGGAGGGAGGTAGATGAAGGGGGAGGGAGGTAGATGAAGGGGAGGGAGGTAGATGAAGGGGAGGGAGGTAGATGAAGGGGGAGGGAGGTAGATGAAGGGGAGGGAGTTAGATTAAGAGGGGAGGGAGGTAGATGAAGGGGGAGGGAGGTAGATGAAGGGGGAGGGAGGTAGATGAAGGGGAGGGAGGTAGATGAAGGGGGAGGGAGGTAGATGAAGGGGGAGGGAGGTAGATGAAAGGGGGGAAGTAGATGAAGGTGAGAGACGTAGATGAAGGGGGAGGGAGGGAGAGGGAGGTAGATGAAGAGGGGAGGGAGGTAGATGAAGGGGGAAGGAGGTAGATGTAGGGGGAGGGAGGTAGATGAATAAAGGGGTAGGGAGGTAGATGAAGGGGGAGGGAGGTAGATGAAGGGGCGGGAGGTAGATGAAGGGGGAGGGAGGTAGATGGAGAGGGGAGGGAGGTAGATGAAGGGGGAGGGAGGTAGATGAAGGGGGAGGGAGGTAGATGAAGGGGGAGGGAGGTAGATGAAGGGGGAGGGAGGTAGATGAAGGGGAGGGGGGGAGATGAAGAGGAGGGAGGTAGATGAAGAGGAGGGAGGTAGATGAAGGGGGAGGGAGGTAGATGAAGGTGAGGTAGAAGGACAGTAGACAACACCGAGCTTCAACGAAAGTTACATTTCTGTTGCATTTATGGTAGGTGTGCACCCACCTTGTTGTGCTTGTGGGGATGGGGTTCAGCTCCTGGCTGTCATCTCCCAATTGTCAATTGTTTGAATCCCTTTAGATCTGTTGAACGTACACTTGAATACGTTTCTGAAACTACAATGAACGACGTGGTGGTGGTAGTCATCACCACAACCACCAACGTAACCAATCACCATCAATAACCACTGTCACCATTACCCACCACCACTACTAATAAAGACTACGGAGTTTCTGGGGAAGACTAACGGCTGAGGAAGGGACCATCTTGAGCCAGTACCAGGTGGACAAGACTAGAGCAGCCAGTACACCTGCTATACGTGGTACTCCACAGTGTGGACAAGACTAGAGCAGCCAGTACACCTGCTATACGTGGTACTCCACAGTGTGGACAAGACTAGAGCAGCCAGTACACCTGCTATACGTGGTACTCCACAGTGTGGACAAGACTAGAGCAGCCAGTACACCTGCTATACGTGGTACTCCACAGTGTAGACACATCAACTAGTACGGTGCTTTGGAGATACCGATCATGTGGCAAGTGCAAATTCGGCCTTAGCCACCGCATGGTGCATTGCCCACACCATAGTTTGTGAAATGGGAGCCTGGGGCTATAAAAAGTATATATATATATATATATATATATATATATATATATATATATATATATATATATATATATATATGGAAAGGAGTACCACCTCTGGCTATATTATATATATATATATATATATATATATATATATATATATATATATATATATATATATATATATATGTCGTACCTAGTAGCCAGAACGCACTTCTCAGCCTACTATGCAAGGCCCGATTTGCCTAATAAGCCAAGTTTTCCTGAATTAATATATTTTCTCTAATTTTTTTTTATGAAATGATAAAGCTACCCATTTCATTATGTATGAGGTCAATTTTTTTTATTGGAGTTAAAATTAATGTAGATATATGACCGAACCTAACCAACCCTACCTAACCTAACCTGACCTATCTTTAAAGGTTAGGTTAGGTTAGGTTGCCGAAAAAGTTAGGTTAGGTTAGGTTTGGTAGGTTAGGTAGTCGAAAAACAATTAATTCATAAAAACTTGGCTTATTAGGCAAATCGGGCCTTGCATAGTAGGCTGAGAAGTGCGTTCTGGCTTCTAGGTACGACATATATATATATATATGGAAAGGAGTACCACCTCTGGCTATATTATATATATATATATATATATATATATATATATATATATATATATATATATATATATATATATATATATATATATATATATATATATATAACAATGATCATAAAAACCTGACCACAAAAAAGGGCGAGGGAGTGGAAACATAAGGAAGAGGGTAACTGCAGAAGGTCTATTGGCCCATACGAGGCCCCTATTAATATCCATAACTGGAAGATATATAAAAGTGTAATACGGGTTATATGGATGCTATATTGTTTTGACGTGCTATATTGAGGCTTATATGGGGATCCAACTTGTACATACCGGGGCTCACATTAAGGCTGTTGTTACAATGTTTGATCAGAGCAGACTCGATCACATTTCGTTCAACAAAACCCTTACTTTTAACAATACATTTTGCCCCTGTGAAGTCGATAGAATGATCGCATAAACTGGAATGCAACTACAATACACTGGAGTGCTGGGGTGTACGAATAGCATATGAATGTTGTTTTAAACGCGAGGAAAGAGATTTGCCAGTCTGACCGGTGCAAACACATGCACACTCATTACAAGCGATGGAGTACACACAACCTGCTTCTGTGTACAAGCAGGTTGTTGTGTGTCCTCCAACATGAAACATTTGCCTTCCCCGTTATCAATACGGTGGAATACGGTGGAATACGGTGGAATACGGTTGAATACGGTGGAATACGGTTGAATACGGTGGAATACGGTTATACTGTCATAAACGTGTGACCTGAGGGCCTGAGGGGTGTAACTCCAATGTCTTGTAATGCCCCGAGAAGCTTTATGTCCTCTCCCAGTGTAAACAGTGGTGTACCCCACGTGACTATTCCAAGCTTTTATTTTGTACTCCATTATTATATTTATAAACACGTTGAAGTTGAACAGCTTATAACCATTAATCTACCGCGAAGGGTGAGTGATCACTGGGAGAATAGAAGGGGTTGATGATTGAAAGGGAGAGGGGAGAGGGGTTTTAAGAAGAGGGATGAATGAATAAGTGTAGGAAAAACACACAGCAGATGAGTTAAAAGTACACAAGATAGATGTAAGGATAGACAGAGGGGAGAGGTTGAGGAGACACATTCCCCTCGTGCAGTTGATCTTAAGTTGAAGGGCTGGCGAAGGAGTGATTGATGAGGACCGTCAGTTGAAGGAACTCGTAGAGCCTCGGGCAGATGTATGGAATTAAGGAGATCAGGTAATTGTCATTCTCATTCTCTCTCTCTCTCCCTAGTCTCCCCCCCCCCCCCCCCCCCTCTCTCTCTCTCTCTCTCTCTCTCTCTCTCTCTCTCTCTCTCTCTCTCTCTCTCTCTCTCTCTCTCTCACTCACTCCCCAACAGCTAAGGACAGGCGTCTTTGTGACACCGTCTCTGAGCTGACAGGCGTGGTCAGCACTTAACAAGTTTTCTTACATTTATCGCCGCTAAGATGACTTCAAATATCGTTGATTGGACGACTTCCCTTTTCATTGTCTTGGAGTTTTGTGCCGTCTCCTCCCTCGGTCTGTGCCTTCTTCCTCCCATCATTAAGGTTGTCTAGTTGCCAAGGACCTGGTTCTATGAAGGACCTCTGGGCAGATCCTGGGAGTTGATCCGTGGCTGCTGGCCAGGACCTGGCCTTGTTCCTTGGCATCTGGGCAGATCCTGGGGTTGGTTCTTGGCATCTGGGCAGATCCTGGGGTTGGTTCTTGGCATCTGGGCAAATCCTGGGGTTGGTTCTTGGCATCTGGGCAGATCCTGGGGTTGGTTCTTGGCATCTGGGCAGATCTTGGGGTTGGTTCTTGGCATCTGGGCAGATCCTGGGGTTGGTTCTTGGCATCTGGGCAGATCCTGGGGTTGGTTCTTGGCATCTGGGCAGATCCTGGGGTTGGTTCTTGGCATCTGGGCAGATCCTGGGGTTGGTTCATGGCATCTGGGCAGATCCTGGGGTTGGTTCTTGGCATCTGGGCAGATCCTGGGGTTGGTTCTTGGCATCTGGGCAGATCCTGGGGTTGGTTCTTGGCATCTGGGCAGATCCTGGGGTTGGTTCTTGGCATCTGGGCAGATCCTGGGGTTGGTTCTTGGCATCTGGGCAGATCCTGGGGTTGGTTCATGGCATCTGGGCAGATCCTGGGGTTGGTTCTTGGCATCTGGGCAAATGTTGGAGTTGATGCTTGTGATCCCTGATTGTCCAGGTGGATGGTTCCCATTCTTAACTCTGTTGGTGTTCCTCTCGCAAACCACGAAACACGTGGAAGAGGAACGATACAACTTAGATGCCTTCACAACCTTTGGATTTCACTTCCTGTTTGGGGATTAGTGCCATAGAATCTTGTATTTAATACGTATTATTTTCTGGTGTGTGTGTGTGTGTGTGTGTGTGTGTGTGTGTGTGTGTGTGTGTGTGTGTGTGTGTGTGTGTGTGTGTGTGTGTGTGTGTGTGTGAAGACCCTGACACTCACACATAGTGTCAGCAAGGCGGACAGCCTGCCGGGCATCATAACTCACACTGTATTTCTCATTTTTTAACTTTTTCCCTTCGCCTGTGCCTCTTCATCCTCATTACTAAAAAAAAAGAGGAAAAAGCACGTTTGTATGTGCGTGCTTGCTTGCTTGTATCGCTTATTTAGTACCACTATCCCTATCCTTAAGTGACTTATCATATATAGTCTTGAAAGGTAGTGCTTACATTCTCAACCTTGAATACTTCACGATATCTTCCACACAGTGATCATATTCCCCATTGTTCTAGTTTTCTGGTTTTGTTAACTTGTTGAACCAGGAAACTAGATTTATCTTATTTCTAGCACCTTTCCATATTCTCAGACGTCTCAGTTCTTCGTGTTTAATGCTTCAAGAAGTGTGGCCACTTTGTAGATGTAGCAAACTCAGTTCATGGACTTACTTTTTACGTATAAATACGAAAGTGTGCGCCTGTGTGTGTGTCCATTTTATGTGATGTAGCGGATAGCGCCGGCACGGCTGGCGCGCAAGTGAGGCCCGGATTCGAGTCCGTGAGGCCCGGATTCGAGTCCGTGAGTCCCAAGTGTTGAGGTATTAGGTGTCGTGTACCCAAGCGTTGTGTGCGCTACACAGGTTTTCCATGTGTCATTATGACGGGCATGTATTACATGTGTCACCATATATCACCATAGTAACAGGCGTGTGTCACCATAACGAGTGTATATAGTCACTATTGTAACAGTTATAGTGAAGTGCCACTATACCACATGACTCACAGCAACAGGTGAGTGTCCGTTGAGGCCCCACAGCAACAGGTGAGTGTCCGTTGAAGGCACCACAGCAACAGGTGAGTGTCCGTTGAGGCCCCTCAGCAACAGGTGAGTGTCCGTTGAGGCCCCACAGCAACAGGTGAGTGTCCGTTGAGGCCCCGCAGCAACAGGTGAGTGCCCGTTGAGGGCCCACAGCAACAGGTGAGTGTCCGTTGAGGGTCCACAGCAACAGGTGAGTGTCCGTTGAGGGCCCGCAGCAACAGTTGAGTGTCTGTTGAGGTCCCACAGCAACAGGTGAGTGTCCGTTGAGGGTCCACAGCAACAGGTGAGTGTCTGTTGAGGCTCCACAGCAACAGGTGAGTGTCCGTTGAGGCCCCACAGCAACAGTTGAGTATCTGTTGAAGCCCCAAAGCAACAGGTGAGTGTCCGTTGAGGCGCCACAGCAACAGGTATATGAGCCCGTTGAGGCGCCACAGCAACAAATGTGTTCCTCGAGGCACCACAGCAACAGGTGGGGGGGGGGGGGTCACTAAAGGCACTCTAGGAAAGTCATACACTGTTTACAAAACAATAGACACGTGGTGAGCGGGCCACGTGTCACCCAAGCCTGGTCCGCTAACCATTGGTAAGTGCGGGTTGCCTGAGAATACCTATTCCAAGGGGGTAACTACCCCCCCCCCTTGTACCTCACGGCAATATATATAACAAGTCTTAACTACGATACCCAATCTGTCTTTGACTATAATTTCAAGGTTTCTCCAGATTTCGAGAGTAGATTAATGTTTAAGATTATCTACATTTATGTACATATCAAACTTGCTTTTGAAATGATTGAATGTAGAGTGTACAATGCTGGTAGATAGGCTCTAGCGCCTTCTTTGTAGTCATCAAATAGCATCTGCTCAGTCACCAATAACTCTTTATTAGTAATAGTGGTTAATGATGACTCTTTTGCATTTAACACAATTTTATTAGCACCTAATGTGGCCTCTAGCAGACACCATCTGCTAGAGGTGTCTAGAGATGCTAGAGAACTTGTCTGAGAGTTTAAATCTGTCTTAGCTGTTTAAATATGCCACTAATTAATAATTCAATAACACACATTTCCTAATACAGTAACCTAATTTAAGATACATACAAATAATCAGGGCCTAACTATATTAGGGTCAGATTAGTTGGATCACTTTCAGATGAGCTTCAGTGATATATTAGGCAAGGAACTCCGTGACACAAGAGGTGTGTATGTGTGTGTTCCTCAAGCACTACAAGAACAGGTAAGCTCACTGATATCAGTAATAAAATGTGTATCACTAATGACCATTACAGGTGCAGTGTGTCTGCAGGTGTTTGCAGGTAACAGGTGTGTATAACTGGCTATGTGTATCACCAGTGATCATGTGTGTGTGTGTCGCTGGTGATGACAAGAAGCGGAGTATCACAGGTGTGTATGAACGGGTGTGGCAGAGGTGATAATAACAGGTGTGTGTGGTGTGTCCACAGGTGGAGTGCAAGAAGGCCCAGCCCAAGGAGGTGATGCTGCCGACCAGTGTGGGCCGCGGACGGGGCGGCGGTCGAGGCGGCTATGGTGAGTTGGTGATGGTGTCGCCCGTGCCGCCCCTCGCCACCTACCGCTACGCGCCCTACTCCCTACCTGCTGCCGCAGCTGCCGCAGCCGCATCTAGCCAGATGCCGCTGACCAGCCTGCCACAGGTCACCCATGCGTCCCTGGGAGGACTGGCTTCGGTTAGCGCAGCGGCGGCGGCGGCAGCTGCGGCCAGCGGCATGGTGTCCGGCCACCTGGCTACAGGCCTACCTGGCTACGGCGCCATGTATGGGTTGGACGCGGGCGTGGGCGTGGGCGCCGCCAACGCCATGGACATGAGCGGCTGCAAGCGAGTGGCGTTCACCACGCAACAGGCTGCCACCAACACCACTAACTCGCTGGGTTACTCCGTGTCCAACCTTCTGGGCATGCAAGGCCTCACCGTGCCCACCTACCCCATCCCCGTGGGCCTGTGAACGCCCACGCCCACGCCCTCCCGCGCCTGGGCCCCGGGGCGTCGTGGACCGTGGGAGTAGGCGCAGCAGCAGCAGCAGCAGCAGCAGAAGCAGCAGCAGCACCACCAGCAGCCGCCGCTGGCCACGGGGCCCCCCAGCAATAATAATCATCAGTGGGGCGGACGAGCTGGCTGGTGGCTGGCCGGGCTCCGGCCTGGCTAGTGCCGGCCAGGCCGAATCGCTTCCGGAATGTAGCGTTTAGCCTACCATAGCTGCCGAGCCAAGCTTGCGTGCGACACAAACTTTACTTGGGTGGTGACCGCGTGGCCCTGCGTGTTCCCCCGAGGGGGCGGGCACCTGGGGCAGCGGGGCATCATTACTATGACTCAGGCGGGGCTGGGACGGTCAAGACCTTCACTTTGTCTAGGTGTGACCTGTGGAGGGGCTGGCGGTGACCTTCCCCCTCAGGGGGCCGGCGTTGACCTCCTCTCAGGGACTGGTGGTGACCTCCCCTCGCTAGCGCTGCCTGACAGGCCAAAGATTACACCAAATAACGTGCTGGCTGCCCTCGAGGCCACTGCCCGTACACAAGCTAACGTTACCCCTTAGTGTTGTCACATCACTATCTTATTTTCTAGTCACCGCTTATCACCCCCCCTCCCTTTTTTTATTTTATTTTCCTTTGCTAGTCTTTCATAATTAACATGAGTATTGAGTAGTTTTCAGTACTAACCAAGTAAAGTTTGGATTGCGCTCAAATTGGTTCTCTTGGAGAGGAATCTGTGTACAGCGGCCAACGGGCTCCCGTCGGGAGGACCTTGACCCGCGGGCCAAGGTCCTCCTGGCCGGTTATTGCATGACATGGTTCCAGGCAGTGTCACGTTACCTTATATGGGAAGGCTGGATGGTTTTTAATTATTTTTTCCTGAACGGTCGATGCTATGTGTGGTCCCACTACCCGTCCGGGTAGGGATGTGTTAGGGCTTTATCTGTATTAGTTTGTGCAAGTAATAATGACCGCATATATTATTCAATGATTTCCAATATTATCATTCACTTCTTTCCAATGTCTATGCAAATGAGAGATTAAATATTCACTTCAATGTCAAAGCTTAGATGTCTTGTCTTCCCTTTGTTGTCAAGTTCAGTGGTGAAGTTCTTGTGAAGTACATCTATAAGTGATAAGGAACATTGCTGCTATAATAATGGAAGTGATAACTGATGTATTGATGTATATAGGTCATAGATCTGTTCTCCTTTCCTGCCCTGTGCGTGGTAATCTGCAGACAGCGTGTTCTTATGTGGCACCCGTTGCTCTCTTCACTTTCATCACTTGTTATGGCCCTTTGCTGGAATTTGGCACTGTGGGGGGTGTATGGTGATGGTGCCACGAGATGCTGGCATTAAGGTGACGTACGGTCCTTTGATGGATTTTTGGCACTGGTGGCATACGGCCTTGTGGTGACATTTGGAATCTAACGTATGAAACAGTGGTTTATGGCTTTCTGGTGGCAAATGGCACTATGGTGCTGTGTGCCAGTGTAGTGTTATATGGTATTATGGTGTTGCATGGCACTTTGGCATCATATGTCCCACATTGTGATATATAACACTAGAGTGGTCTACGGCACTGGTGGCATATGGCACTCTGGACATGATACTCTGGCAAGCCATGTCACTCTGGTGACGTATTATGCTAGAGTGGAGTTCGACGCCTTGGCGGTATGTCACTCGCTTGTATGTTTCTATCGTGGCACTTGGCACTATGGATGCATATGACGGTGACCTCTGATACTCAAGTTACATGCGACACCAATGTCGATGATTGACAAAATGCTGATGTCTGCCACTGCATGGCACAATGACAATCACTGTGGCGGCTTCTGACACCGTGTACTTCACCTGCCAACTTGTATACACATTTCATCCTGTGGCACCGAGCCGACGCCTATCACAGTGTCGAATCCTAACTCAGTGTCAACTCTTGGCACTACAGAGACACAAGTGACGGGTGGCCCTGTGCCCTCTAGGCATGTTGGCACGCACATGAGCGGCAGTGACATCTACCACGCTGGCACGCACACTCATGTACCCGACCTTTGTCCGTGCCAGCCTGGATCATGTCACCTGCGCATTAAAAGTACTGCATTATACCACGTATTGACACGGGCGAGATACTTGCTTCTACCACGGTACTTATACAAATATAGGCCATGTATATACGTGGACCAAGTTTACTTACGTAGGCCACAGTACTTAAAATATTACAGGCCACGTACTTAAGAGGCCACAGTACCTACGTAGCCACTTATATGTCTTGCATAAAAAGGTTTGGATACCGGTATAGGAAAGTCGTATACTTTTAAAACTGCGTATAGTTAACCCCTTAATTGGTCGGTGTGAACAGCTGGGCCGGTAGTGTGAGGCTCCCACCAGCTGCCGTCGACCACCATAGGCGTTAATGTTGGTGATAGTTCACAGCTGTGTTTCTGGTGTTATTTTTTCTGTACGCTCACATTGTCTTCTATATGTTGTTGTCTTTTGATTTCTTTATTTATTATTTTGTGTTGCGCTTGGCTAAACCCGCGCCCCCTCTCCATAGTTGTAACACAGACCATAGATGGTTACGCTGTAGATTATAGCCTTCTATATATATATATATATATATCTACTCAAACTTGTGGTACCTTAACTTTCATTCATTTTTTTATTTTTATTTTTTGGTTTCGATTTGAAGCCTATTTTTCCCTCGAGGTAGAATAGCAGGAAGTGGGACACAGCCACTCCCTTCACTATGTCACATGAGTATATATAACCCTCGAGAAGTATCTAGTTAGGAATTATAAAATATTGCAAGTGTCCTTTGAATCGTATAAACATTTTTATCGTAGTGTTTTAATATGAATTTGAGTATTATAAAAAGGTAGAATTTGCGTATAAATGCCTAAGGCTTCACTTCCGACAAGAGTTAAAGAATGAGTACATTGTTCTGGGCATTGAGCCTGAAGAGCAGATCAGTGTGTTAATAATGTTTCATCAGGGACAACCACTCAGGCAATTAATTTATGTATTTAGCGCACTTCAAGAGTATTTATACTTTATCCTGTTCATTAATCCATCAAATTCGCAATAGAAGCCGTGAAAAATCAGTCACGTTAAAGAAACCTTTTTGCTTTCTTAGATACAGTAATGTCTTCACACATTCTTTCACTTTTCTGGCGAGCGAGGCAATCCTAATGCAACCATACGATCAAACTCTCTAAATCAAAATCAAATTAGCATCCGAATCCAAAGGTTTTTTTTTTAAGATAGGAAAGAAACTGCCATCAAAACGTCTATGCAATGACTGGGTTTGTGGTGGTCATTTCGAGAGAGAGAGTCTGACTCATCGGCTCACTGATGGGGGTTGAAGCTGCTGAAATAATTCAAAAAATTAACTCATTTTAACGTGATCAATACCCCTTTGCCAGTTAAAAAAAAAGAATAAAAATGTAGATTAAATAAAAATGTAGATTAAAGAGTTCCCGGTATTTGTTCATTTCAAGTAGATACGGCAGAGGGGTCTTATGTGCACACTATCATCGCTAGATCAGATGTTTTATACTTTTATACAAACTAGGTATTAACCAAGCGTAGGGGAGCGTAGTGGCATCATGCAAAGCTTCTTTTCTGGTAGGTCAACAGCGGTAGCTCGTAGCCAGTACAGCTGCACAGCGCTGTACATGGTAGGCACCTATGAACTGAATGGTAGAGATCAGTAACTTCAAAATGATAGCCACCAGTGAAGTAAGATGGTAGCCACCAGTACATTAAAGGGTAGCAACCTCTAACTTAATTGTAGCAACTAATTACAAAAAACAAAAGAATGGTAGAAACCAATCCGTGTATAGTAGCAGCCAATCAGTATGTGGTAGCAACCTAATCAGTAGAGAAACTAATCAAATATGATCCTTAAAACGAAATAAATATATATATATATATTTTCTCCCCTTTTTTTGCGATAGTGGTTTGAAATGGATATAACTAGGCTATAAATACCCAAGTGGATGGGGAGGAGGAGGAGGGATGGGATAGAGGGAGGGGGCGGGTAGGGAATGGGTGGTGTCAAACCGTTGGAATATATAGTATATCCAGTCCCCTCCCTCCCCCTTAATCCCCCCCATCTCCCCCCCTCCCTCCTCCATCAGTGGTGTGGCTATATGATTGCCATCGACACAGGATTTTCAACGGGCGATTTCCAACCGCAAACACTGAAGAGGGCGAGTCTTAGGGCACTGGACGTCAGCGCTCGCTTTAGTCAAAACACATGACAAGGGGGGAATTTAAGCGTTTGTTAAGCTTCGTGGAGACCCCCCTCTCTTGTGATTGGAGGTTTGAGATGGACGTTGAACGACTAGCTTTCTGTCGATAGTGCGTCCGTATACATCGCACGGGCCTGGGGGTTAGGGGTTAGGGGTTTGGGGGGGGTGCAATTACCAGATATAACGAAGTGATTTTATCTAGCACCGTAGTAAGAGAAGATGTGTTCCTGCTCAATTGTTTCACAAGTCGGACGACACGTACCTTAACTATACCGGTTGATATGAACCAAAAAAATGGAGGGGAGGGAGGGAGGGAGTATAGGGGAAAATTCCACTTTTTTTTTTTTTTTTTTTTTTTTTTTTTTTTTTACTGGACATTTTAAGTAGTTTCTAGATACGTACGAGTGAGGGTGATCCATTCGAGTTCCTGTAGTCACTCACCCATATGAGTTCACATATCTTGTTAGGCCCATACGAAGAGTGCTTTAATATGCACCCATTTTGTAATGCAGTAGCTTGAGAGGACTGTCGCAATGGCTGACACGCAAGGGTCATAATAATAATAATAATAATAAAAAGCAATGAGAAAAAATATTAATATATATATATATATATATATATATATATATATATATATATATATATATATATATATATATATATATATATATACATATATATATATATATATATATATATATACATATATATATATATACATATATATATATATATATATATATATATATATATATATATATATATACATATATATATATACAGTTTTTTACATTATTTTTCTTTTCTTTTAATTCTATTTTAGTCATTTACGTTGGTACGGTAAAAGGAATGGGAATGGTAGATGTTTAGAGAGAATTAAGACTAGTATAGCACTAGATACTAAGGATGATACAGCTAAAACAGCTCTTGTGGTTCAGATACCGAGGAAGGCATTAGAAATATAAAAAGAAAAAAAAAGAAAAAAAAATATAATAACATTGTTATAGACCACAAGCCCGTGCCTGCTATTATGAGGAATTAAAACTATCTCGTCTTTGTACGACATGGGTCCACTTGTATTCCCCTGCAGTTATACAGGAGAGGACTTAGCTGTGAATATCATTACTCATGTCTTGTACTTATGGAGTGGGGGCCCGGGCCTTCGGCATCTTAAGTAAAGAAAGCGTATAGGAGACAATGCACTTACAAGGCTTTTAATAAATGGCCTATGTGATTTTTTAGTACTTAATTGGTACCAAATGACAGGGTTTTGGTTATCTGAAAATTCCATTAAAGAGGCCTTTGAATCTTTAAGTAATGTCATGTGCCAATGATAGTCTCAACCATAGTTTACCATAGGCATCAAGCCTTGTATCATTACTGTTGATAGAATAAACCACATTTTGAACGTACTTTCACTGTTTGTCTTTATCTAGTTCTAGCCCCTTTCTAGAGTAGTGTTTATAGCTAGTAGAGCCGACATAGACCTTTTAGAAAACAGTAGCACCATCAGATCGTCAACTGTCTTCTTTCCCTGAGGAAGAAAAAAGCAAAAAAAAAAAAAAATAATAAAATAAAAATGTGAAAAAAATGCAAATAACTTGAAAATTATGCTTTACTCCAAAGTGGACAGAATATATCTCAGGCGACCTGTCTGCCTTGTAGACGGCTCAGCGCTATTTCTGTACCTCTTTACGTGTGTGTGTGTGAGTGTGCGTGTGCGTGTGAGTGTGCGTGTGCGTGTGTGTACAGTATACCCCTTCCATAGCCAGGGCCACAGTGGGGAACAGGCAACACCGTCTAGTCAAGGTGGAGATCCCAATCTTGAGCAACTGGAGTCTCTAGCCGGCCCAGTACACTATCAAAGTCTATTTCTCAATTCGATTGTCTGGTGAGCGGCACAGCAAGCTTGGCACCGGCTCCCAGTGACCAATAACGGGTCTATAGCATACCTCTTTGTAGTGAGAATGTTTTACATGTCCCTGATGGGGGCCTTTTTTTAATACTGATTCAGTCATGGAGATCTCATTGTTTTAACTCCCAAGAGTGGGTTATAGTCATTTAATGCCATTAGATTTTCAACTAATTTGGGGCATCCAAACCTTTTTGTGTCTTTAAGTTTTCAATTGCAAATCACAATTGACAACTCATATTGAATGCCTTCATGACAAGGTGTCTGATTAAGTTCTTTTTCTCTTTCCTCTCAAATGTTCTAGATCTAGTTTGGTCGCTGGGAGCTCTCCCTGATGGTATGTATTTCTTTTTGTTACTATACTTGCCAGCCAGGAGTCCACTACGCGAGGAAGCTTTCTCTCTTTTTGTTTTTTTTCCTGCACCACACTCTTCCTAACACAGGCACCCACTTATGCCGCCATCTTTCAAACAAAAAAAAAAATACCTGTACAAAAACCAAAAACATCAAAGTAGATTCTTTGTAAATAGCTGTTAAATAGTACCTAGAGGTATCCATACCAGAGAGATTGAGAGAGAGAGAGAAAGCAAAAGGTGAGAAGCACCTCACTTCCTTTGCCTCTCTCGCCTCTTTCTCTTCACCCTCTTTATCCGTATAAAATGCTCCTCGTGTAGTGTAGCCTCCTGGAGCCTCCACACTCGAGCCTGACCCGAAATGCGCCTCAGAAATAAAATAAAAAAAGACTCAATGTCTCTAGCTGGCCATCACAGTTATGGAAATGTACGTTTCAGTCTACCCTCGTTTTCTGTTTGATTTGTTCAGATACGGAGAAAACGAAAGTCATCGAAATTGTAAATGTGTAACCAAAAGAAACTAAATCGGTATTTGGACTAACCTTTTAGAAGTATTTTATATCTGCAATCACAGGGAAGGTTTGTCACTGCTCTCTAGCTGTGTGTGTTTAGGTAGTTAAGGTTTTGGTAGGTCTCTGCAGGTGTCCATAGGTCGCAACAGGTGTCCATGGATCGCTACAGGTGTTCGTGGGTCGCTACAGGTGTTCGCGGGTCGCTGCAGGTGTCCATGGGTCGCTACAGGTGTTCGTGGGTCGCTACAGGTGTTCGCGGGTCGCTGCAGGTGTCCATGGGTCGCTTCAGGTGTTCGTGGGTCGCTATAGTTGTCCATGGGTCGCTACAGATGTCCATGGGTCGCTACAGGTGTCCATGGGTCGCTACAGGTGTCGGTGGATCATTGAAAAGGTATCGATTGGTCACTATACAAATGATTAATGCTGCATTGAGATCACTGTTGGGATCATTGATTATTTCGGGGCACCTGTTTGCATTCTAAACACACACACACACACACACACACACACACACACACACACACACACACACACACACACACACACACACACACACACACACAGGAAGGAGTACATGGTGTTTTACAACACACATACGAAACGAGTGTTTGAAGTCTGCCCATCCATGTACCTAGAGGTAGGTACATGTACGTACACACACACACACAGAGAAAATACACATTTCAGGAACACTTCAAGAGGAACATATTCTTATGCAGACAAATCCAGTGATGCATTTAACTAAGATTTACGTTTGTGCATCATGTGACAAACAACATTAAAATGGATTTAGTGCGAATATATCAGATAAACAGGTTTATTCGTGAATAATAATTCCAAGGCATGATACAATAAGCTGTATAATAATACACTCCACAACTCCTTCATTCTTAAATACATTATTTACATGTAAACTGAATGTAAATACACGAGTACAGTTGGATATAACTTTGTGAACTTTGTAAACTTTGTTTCAACTATTGCTATCTAAATACAGTGATTGTGGAAGTATACTCAAGTTACAAATGGAAAAACTTGGAATACCAAGAGGAAGAAAGTATTATAATTATGTAAGTATTGTGTATAATGCAGTTTTTCCCCCCCTCCCCCTATTCAATAAGGCTGAAGCAAGGGGCCAGCAAGCAGCCACGGGCAGCTACCGAGATACACACACAAACAGGGTATTCTCTACAGGAAAATAATGTGTGGATGCAGTGACATCAGACACAACACGGTGATGTAAACACAGATTCAGTGTCGTCCATTGCATTGCAGGTGAAGGTACCTTTCATTGCAGTCTGTTGCAGGCGTCTTCAGTGTGTTTTCAGGGTTTTTTAAGTTGGGAGAGGTTCTGTTGAGTGTACACACAGATACAGACACGCATGCGCGCACACACACACACACACACACAGATGTATACACACACACACAATGTACACACATACACACAAATGTACACGCATACACACACATGTACACGCATACACACACACATGTACACACACACACACACACGTACATACACACACACACGTACACACACACACACACACACACACACACACACACACACACACACACACACACACACACACACACACACACACACACACGATGGCACAATCTACTCAGGTATTATCATGCAGATTCCCCCATTATTGCAGTCAACTGCGACGCTAAACTTCACTTCCCTTGTTCACTTCTTCCGAGCAAGATCATGTTCCCTAGGTGAAGTGAGGTTCCCTAGGCCAGGTGAAAGTTCCTAGGCGAGTTGACGACCCATTTTGGATGTGCTGCAGTGATGTGGACGACCTGAGAGTGCCTCGACCCCAGTGCCGCTTTTGTGGCACTTCCATGTAAGAGAGAGAGAGGGAGGCTCGACTTGATGGCTCTTCTTAATACAAAAAAACTAACTTTGCAACACATTTACAGTGGCATATTTACTGATGGTCAGCTTGATGGCATTTGACATCTGATTAGTTAAAGAATCAGTAAATAAATCAAATTACAGGTAAAGCGTGTTGTAATGTATATATGTAAATCATAATGAGGAAGAGGATGAATAATTTAAGAGACAAAAATCGTCGGGTCAGGTTGGAAGGAGGCGTGGTTTCTTCTGTTTGTCCCAACAGATACCTCAGGCATCAGCATGAAACACTTTGTGGTCTCCTAAAGTAACACTCTGGAGCACTGCTCTTTATATCTTATCATTGATTTCACTATCCTTAATCAGGGAAAGTAATCTTGAAAGTTGTTATCAGTAGTTTGTGATTTTTTTTTCCGCACGTAACTTTAGCAGCGTCATTGTAGGGCTTGTTAGAAAACGGAGCATCAGGCTGCTGCCCGGGGTATTTATTAGATTTTTTAAGCTTTTATATGCTAATCCAGATTAGAAAACATTTTTCGAGTAAATGCAATACTGAGCTAATACAATCTTGATTAGGAGTGTTACTGCATGACCAGCACCATGGCTATTTGTCTAGTAAGAGTAGTTCCAAAGCTACTTGCCTTAGTCTAAAAAAAAATCTGTTCACTTCTTTTTATAATTAAAGTAGATCGAAGTTCAGACAGCCAAATGACCAGCAGATTCACCATAATGACCACCACTAGAGCACTATTGTCACCAATGAACATTAAAAGTTAGACATAAGGATCAGTAAAGATGGAGTTTTCTTACCCAAAAACAAATTCTAATCTGAACTTTCCTCCCGTTTTCTTTGCAGGTATCCAGGCTGCCGCGTACGCCGCCTACGCAGGGCGTGGCTATGCTAGTTACCCAAGCTTTGGTTTTCCATACCCTGCAGGTAATTTAAACACGGGTCTTGCCGCGCTCTGTGTCCCACACCCGGTCGATGTGGGCCTCTATAACCTGCATGCCTTGCAGTTGTAACTCGCTCTGCAGCTGGGGATGGCTTCAACCCTCAATTGTTCTCCTTTATTTTTAACTTTCAAAACCCCCCCCCAAAAAAAGCAAAGCAAGCTCCAGTGAGCTTTTTTATTTTTTTTGGCCCCCCCCGTTTCTCACGGGAGCATTGGATCCACTAAGACTTCTACTGGATCTTTTTACTGCATTTGAGAATTGATTTTTCAAAATATTGTCGTCCAATTTTTTTTTGGACGGAGTTTTCTTTACAATTTTTGGATGCCGTCACCCAATTGTTGAGTTCACGAGCATAGGATCTATATTGACAAAGTTTTGAAAATAAAAAAAAAATATTTACTAAACCATAGCAACTCTGAAATATTTTCTAATAGCCACGATAACATTATAAAAAAAAAACACGTCGTGGAAAGACGAATTATTTACACAACCATATTTTGGCTTTGATGCATGTCACCTCCCCCCCCCCCTCCCCCCCTCCTCTCCCACCTCCTTAGAGCATTTTGTTGCCAGCTGTGTAACTAACTAATGAGCAGTTGTGTAAGCGAGAGTACACTCTCTCTGCCGTAGGGTTTGGTAGGATTAGTTGGTTTTCCTTCGGCAAGTTTGTTGTAGGCCAATATATATATATATATATATATATATATATATATATATATATATATATATATATATATATATATATCTATATATATCTATATATATATATATATATATTTCTTGTTGCCTCATCGTAGCTAACCGTACATGCGATAGCAGTAAGTAATGAGTTTGTTGTTGTGGTTTATTTTTTTGTTTTGTTTCGCCTTAATATGTTAATATTAACCCTTTCGGCGATATGGGGACGGATGTGGATCAACCAAGGCAATCAGTGGAATAACTTTTCAATGATTAAAATGTTTGTGTTCTTATCTTAGTCATTGAAAAGCTAGCCAGGACTTGCCACTTGCCGCTCACTGAATCACTCTGGATTATGCATTTGTTCGTTTGTTGGATTTTTTTCATAAAAAGGGGCTTCTGAGTTGTTCACTTAAATAAAAAAAAAAAAGGCCAAATAAGATACTAAAAGAATGGCTTATTTTGAGCCATAGTTCAATAAGCTTGTTTTGGACCTTAAAATTCGCCATATCGTCGTTGGTGTGTTGACGGGAGTACTTACCTATCAGTACTTACCTATGTGTAGGTAGTTGTAGCAGCAAGATAGCTTACGGAGTGTGACCGGGTAGTTACCCAGGAGTGGCCTATTGTGACTTTTCATCTCAAGGTTTATGCAAAAGCAAAAAAAAAAAACGTAGCTTTGGTTTTGTTTTAAGCAGTAAAGTACTTTTTCTCTCCTGTCACTTGTCAACTCTGTTCTCTTCACGATAAATGTAGCTGTTTTTTTTGGCAAGTTTTAATATCTTATGATAATGTATTGTTATATCCAAATAATTTAATGATATATGAAGTTAAGAGGTATAGGGCAAGATTTTGATTTTCTCTTGTTTCTTTTCCCAGGAATTGTTGGAATTTTGCCTGATGGCAAGTTTCCTTTGGGAGAATATATCGGTTTGAATCCTGCTTTAAACCTGGTTGGGCACACCTGAACAACCATCCAAACTCGTGGCAGCTTGAGCCGAAACTCATATGCCTTGTATATAACCCTATGGACCTTATTGTGCATCCTGTGGCGCCCCTCTCATCTCCTGCCATTCAGTATGGGCAACATGAGGATTGAAATGATCTCTTCTGTGATTCTTGTTAGCATTTAAAGACATGATAATGCCTAAAAAAAAATAAACAGAATTCCCCCCCCCCCCTTTCCCATGGAAAAAAAAAAATATGGATTGTCATAACGATCAAAGTTTATACACACTGATGAAGATGCTACCTGTCTTATGGAATAGACAGGACATTCGTTGCCTGTCTTATGGAACAGACAGGACATTCGTTGCCTGTCCTGTGAAGTAGACCTGTTCCGGGCACTCGGCTCCATACTTAGGGGACACTTCCTATCCAATCTTGTTGCTGCAACTTCATTTATACTATATATATTATATATACATATCTCTACATATATATGTATATATATATATATTCATATAGGTGTTTGGAACGGCCTTGTCTAACACAGCGTAGTTCCCAAGGACGTGCTTAGGTATTCCAAAGGTTTTGATCCTTTTGTACTTTTTGTCGTCTTGAATTCTTTTTTGGGGGGGTGGGGGGGAAATGGGGTGGATTTTTTGGTTTAAGACGACTAATTAACTTGTCACCTTTTTTTTTTTTTTAAGACTGCGTTTAGATTTATAGAGAGGAGGCGACGGTTGTCATACCGAAGGATGTTTTGACTTTTGAGCATGACTTTGATACCATCCTTAATGTTGAAGATCCATCCACTCACTCTTGTGTGTCGCAGACTTGGTGTTGCGACTCTTTTTAAGTCAATTAATAATAGCTATATGAAGGAGCGGGAGCAGATTATCTTAAGAACACTCGAGCTAAACCATTTTCTAAACTCATTTGCCAAGATTATTTTTTAAGTGCGTCGATTGATGGTTAAAATGTGTTATATATATGAACTCGTAACAAACGTTCATACGTACGTGTGTGTGTATGTGTGTGTGTGTGTGTGTGTGTGTGTGTGTGTGTGTGTGTGTGTGTGTGTGTGTGTGTGTGTGTTTGTGTGTGTGTGTGTGTGTTTGTTTTATTGTACAGTATATATTTCTGAGATTAGAGATGGTGAATCTCAAGTGTTCATTGTAATTTAATTTTTGTGATCATATGAAATGAGACTTCTGGAATGTTAATGATAGGAGAATGAAGTAAGGATAGAATTCAACTGATTTTGTTTTTACAAGTTATAAGCTGATTTGTTGAGTAATTATCTGCTTTGTTTACGAATTGTCAGTTAGTTTGTTTGGTGAATGATCACCTTTTTCTTCTTTTACTGTGGATCATTTGGATTACAACCATGTTTCGTTGAAGAAAGATTAGTTGCGTTTAGTTCACAGGTTAACTTGACCAGACCACACACTAGAAATTGAAGGGACGACGACGTTTCGGTCCGTCCTGGACCATTCTCAAGTCGATTGTCGACTTGAGAATGGTCCAGGACGGACCGAAACGGCGTCGTCCCTTCAATTTCTAGTGTGTGGTCTGGTCAACATACTTCAGCCACGTTATTGTGACTCATCGCCTGCACAGGTTATCTTGTTTATACAGACGAGAAGTCAAAATAACTTGGTTTTTAATCAGCTGTGTTTCGCTGATAAGCAGTTTACTTCTTATTTGACTATTGATTAGGCAAGTATTGTTGACTGACAATCGACTGATATTTTGTTGAGCTGTCAACTTATTTTGGTTTACAAGCAATCAGCTGATTTAACTTCGTATTTGGCCAGCTAGGTCGCCAATGGCGATATTTCCCTACTCACTCTTACTAGTATATTTAAACTAACATTCCAGAATTCCATCGTTAAATAACTTAATTTACCAAACAAGTCTCATAATCCAGATGGTGACTTTTCCCAAAAATGTATGGATAGAAATTCATGTTTGAATCGCACTGACGTTAATTGAGAGTGTCTCACGAAGCTAACCAAAGAGTTTTAGAGGAAGCAAATAACTGAAGACCAAGTGTTTATAACCACCACTCGAACACTTCGATCTTAACTCCCTCTCACAAGTTGCCATTCTGGGATATGAGTCGCTGCGTTGGATGACACTTTCCTCACTTCATTGCCACTGGGCAAACGTGCTGAATACAAAAAAAAAAATCGACTCCGGCCACGCGATTTTAAACCTTGTTCATTCGTCGTAAAATTAAAAACCATTTAGTTTAATCTCCCACTCTCCTGCGGCGGGATCAGGATATGCAAATCGGATGCAAAGTCGAAGACACAACGAAGCTGTACATTAGAGGTTTAAAATCGATGGTTAAACTTGCAGCACGGAGTCCCCAGTCTCCACAGTTTCCTTATTTCTGTGATGATAAATTATTAGATCGATTGGAGTGCCTTGATTTAAATTACGGCTGGGCAAAGTGTGTGGGACACTTAATGCGTTACACATACACTGAATACGCAAGCAATACACTAGGAACACACTGCATACACCAGGGATACGCCGAATTCGATACACTTAATATGTTATGGACACAGTAATCTAGAAATACAGTAAGCTTAGTCTTAATACTGTTGGAATATACATAATACGATTGGAATACACTTAAAACGGTTGGGATACACTTAGAACACTTAGGATACATCAAAGGTAAACACACTGAACACACACAGAAGGACACAGACCACAACAGGACGGAGGGAGGGAATCCAGATGCCGCAACTTCCTTACAAGGAAGGACTGTATACCTCTGTGGGCCTCTGGTGCTGTGACATACATGGAGGCATAGTCTGGACGGCACAGACATGGAGCCATAGTCTGGACGGCACAGACCTGGAGGCATAGTCTCGAGGCACAGACATGGAGATATAGTCTGGAGGTACAGCCATGGAGGTACAGATCTGGAGGTACAGTCATGGAAGTACAGACATGGAGGTATAGTCTGGAGGTACAGCCATGGAGGTACAGACCTGGAGGTACAGCCATGGAGGTACAGACATGGAAGTATAGGCTCTGTTTCCCCTGGTCTCCATCCCTGCCCAGTGACCCTCCTGCACACATTTTCGTCTCGTTTACATCAGAGAGACTTCGAGGACACGAATCCCGAAACCTCACCGTTCTAGTACAACGTCCTTGACCTGCCCTGAACAGCATTCATCGAACATTTACGCAAACAATTAACAAACCTCAATCCTAGTGGCTTTGTTTACACTTATTAAACAGTTTAGTGAGCTCCGAAGCACTACTTAGCTTCTTAATAGCAATAATTACCTCGAGTTTGTCAATTTTCCAAGCTCTTGAACGGTTTAATAAATGTACACACAGCCACCATGATTGAGGACAGACGTTCAAGTTTTCGTAGCAGACGTAATCAAGTTTGATTACATAAATGCTCTATGAATCCTGATCCGGGGAATCGGTATTCATCCTAAATGTTTCTATTTTGCAACAAGCGTGCTAGTTCCCAAGTTTAGGAAAATGGTTGATGCACCAATCATTCCACTTTGTTCTTGTTTGTACAAGTACAGGCCGCAGCGTCGCCGGCGGACTATCAGCCGGCAAGGGATTTTCTAGTGAGATTGTAATGGCTGGCTTTGTTAGTCGTCGATTATTTTCGTTTATTGTGATCAGTGTTTTTTTGTGTTTTTGTTTTAATTAGCAGTTAGTGTTTTATTTATATGTGTGTTTGCTATATTTAATTTTAATTAATTCTTGCAATGCAAGCCCCCTCCCTCATATAGCTTAAAAAAAAAGAATGTTAATTAAAAAAAAAAAAACACATCTCTATACGAGAGAATAATTAGAGTTTTAGATACTTTTTTGTTGAATGATTTCCTCCCCCCTCCTCTTCTAACCTGTATCTCTTAATGGTAGAATAAGACGTTTTCTCCTCCTAACTCCTAGTGTAGGTACCTGGTCTTGCAAGAAGGCCCTCAGTGTAGATGTAGTTACCGTAGGTTACTTCACATCTAAATGTTTTGGTTGTAAAAATAAAAAAAAACTTACATTAATAATAACTTTTAATTGTGGTAATGTAATAATTTTTTATATTGTTTTGGCACGGGGATGGGCGCATGGCCAAGATATATCTAGACCTGAGGGGTTACTAGAGCTAATCTAGTCAGTAACTGGTTGTTCTAGATTTATGTCCAGATATATACGGTCATTCTAGCAGCAGTTTACTAGGCCACTAAAACCAGATTTTATACCGATGTCTGACTTTGGGCATTCGGTTCGTAGTCTATTTAGAAGACAAGTAGCTTTGGGGCCAGTCATTGGCTACGATTCTCACTACTGTAGGCCTAGTACTGTACAGTTGCGTCTACCCTCTCTCGTGTTCTCTTATCTTGTCTTACCTACCAGGTAGCGAAGGTAAAGAGCTCAGAGTATCACCTACACCTTTAGACAAATATTTTAACTCTGGACACGCTCCGTGAACGCCACTGACGATTAGTTAAATCAAAGAAATGTAAGCATAGTTTCATGACTTAACGACAAGTAAAAATTTGTACAAAAACTTGTAAATTTTCATCGTAGATCCTTTATAAAGCACCAACGATTGCTTAAAAAAAAATTGTATGTTGACTCTATGCTGTTTACCTAAAAAAGACTACGAAGAACAGGAGACCAGGGTGGAATACAAAACAGTGCCAATTCCGTCACTTTTTTAACTATGCAAACTGCGATAACTTCCATAAGTATTCATTTCGTGGTCTAGTCTGGGAACACGTGTGGTTCCCCGCTGTAATTATCTCTTAAGGTATTATCATTTTATTGTTGATTTTAATATTGATTTTACGGGACTCTGTAGCTCCTGCAAAAAAAAAAAAAATTCAGGGAAAGGTTGTTATTTTGGAGTTCAGAACAGTAGCAAATAACGATTGAAAATATATATACATAATATATACACTTGGTTAGAAAGATTTAAAAAAAAAAATGAAGTTTTGGCTATATATTACGGCTGAAATATTAACTTTATTTTCTGATCCTAATGCGTGCATGATTATACTGTACTCACCAAGTTAGTATTGTATACTGTATTTCTCCTACATACTAAGATTTATTAAGGTGAGATTCTAATGGACAGTGATGTATTAGATATTAGAGGAAAGCTTATATGATGCCTTTATGGGATGGGAGATCTTCTGGTGCACCTTTCTAGTAGCACAAATGTCAAACATTGTTCGTCTTTGGTTCTACACAAAAAAAATGTATTTTAAAATTTGATATTGTTGTTCTTCCTTAAGCCTAAAATGAACCTTACTATTTCTTGATTAAACACGAATTAACCTTGTAAAAGTATTAACCTTTTCTACTTGTAAAAGTAAAACAGAACGTTTTGCTTGGGAAACCTTTATCTTCCTTGGTTTAGCACTGAAAAACCTCGTTCTTCTTTGGTTTAGCACTGAAAAACCTCGTTCTTCTCTGGTTTAGCACTGAAAAACCTCACTGATCTTTGGTTTAGCACTGAAAAACCTCACTGATCTTTGGTTTAGCACTGAAAAACCTCACTGATCTTTGGTTTAGCACTGAAAAACCTCACTGATCTTTGGTTTAGCACTGAAAAACCTCACTGATCTTTGATTTAGCACTGAAAAACCTCACTGATCTTTGATTTAGCACTCAAAAACCCTCCGTTTTCTTAAGTGGAACAAAGAACTATTAACATTGGTGTTGGTCCTGCATTTAGTCAGAGCCAAAAAAGCGCTGTCCATCTTCGACTAAACATTTCCTAGCGAGAAAGTAGTGAGGGCTATACAATGGGATCGAACCCGCGTCCTTGGACTACTCAGGCACGCAAACTACCGATTGAACCAGGGATGCAGGTTTGATCTCTTTCTACAGATGATTTTCCATTAGCGAGGACAGGCTATATAGGCTCGTCCTCGTGATTTTATTGCAGCTTCCTGGTCTTTGGAGGTTTCTATGGAGGTTCTTTGAAGGTTCTCTTTCTTTCTTTGGAGGTTCAAATTTTCTTCTGAGGCAAGGATTTTTTGTATCAACATTTTGATAAGTAAGATTTTTCTCCACTTGGGTTTTCTTAATGTTGATAAGTTGAAAAAGCATATTTCTTCAATATTCTTGCTCTACACTTTTTTTTTCTTTTTTTTAGGTCTATTTTTATGATATTTGGAGTTTTCTCCATCCTAGGCTTATTGGAGTAATGTTTTTATATTGTAAACGCAATGACACAGTTTTTGGACTTTTAATGGGACAAACATTTTAATCCTAACCACAAGATAATTCATTGCAAAGCTGCGAAGCTTTTTGTGTTATCTTTATGGATATGTCGGAAAACTTTTGTGAATATCTATAAAGAAATTTTGTTAGATGTTATTTAAGGTCTTGCCATTTTAGCTCCCAAACTTCTCCCTCCACTCGTGTTTGTATACAATATTTTGGCCCTTACTTGTGATGGACGGTAGAGCAACGGTCTCGCTTCATGCAGGCCGGCGTTCAATCCCCGACCATCTAAGTGGTTGGGCACCATTTCTTCCTCCAACCCCATCCCAAATCCTTATCCTGATCTCTTCCCAGTGTTATATAGTCGTATGGCGCTTTCTCCCGATAGTTTCCTTCCATTCCCTTATTCACACACTGGTGAGGATTCTTCTACGTCTTAGCTTCATATCTACGATATCCACTGTTATTTTTGGTCCCCATTCACAAAGCGTGGGATTCTGTTTAGGTTCCTTTAGCTTCATACTTACGATCCCTGGCTCCCCCCACCCCACCCTACCCCCCCTTGCCCACCGCGTCGCACTCAAATGATCCCGAAGGCTCTTAAAAATCCTTGACCGAGTTGCAGCTAGTAATTAGATCCT